>NC_092087.1:54038740-54201240 GCF_045679555.1 Salvelinus alpinus | reverse complement strand
TGAACTGTATTCTATTAAGCAATATTGCAGCTACAGTAATACTTGTCTGTGTGTGGTCGGAATAAAGGATCAATACGGCCATTTTAATTCAGCATTAGTGTCATTTAAATCACACAAGTATATCACAAAAACACACATCATGCCACATTCACATGCCATCAATCCCATCTTCAGAACAAGCTTGATTTATACAATATTTTGAGTTGCATGTGTGATTCTGACATTAGTAACATAAATCAATATGGGTTCATACTTCTCATCTTCTCAAGCTCTTTTCGTTTAGGACATGCGTGTGTCTCTTGACACATGGCGGAAGGAAAATAAATCATTGGATATTTGTGTGTTGAAGAGCCTTGGTGTGTGTGATGTTTGTGTAAGAGAGAGAGAGAGGGCCATAGTGTGTTTGTGTGTGTGCACGCATGTGTGTGTTCCCAGTATTCACCACACATATATTTCACCCTCTGCCTAAATGAAGGGGCTTAACATTCTTGTGGCTTTGCAAATATTTTGTATTAATCTAATTGGATTGGGATAACATTTGTGCGCAATCAAGAGGGGATGTTGTGAAGGTCGTGTGCCAGAGAAGTGTTTGAAGATAATTGGAGCCAGGAAGGCTCTCTCTCTCTCTCTGTGTGTGTGTGTGTGTGCGTGTGCGTGTGCGTGTGCGTGTGTGTGTGTGTGTGTGTGTGTGTGTGTGTGTGTGTGTGTGTGTGTGTCGTGTGTGTGTGTGTGTGTGTGTGTGTGTGTGTCTGAGAGAGAGCGAGCGAGAGAGAGGGAAGGAAAGAATGAGAAGGAAGGAGGGATGAAGGCAGGAGAAAGGGACGGGATGGAGAGAGAGGTGGTCGGAGAGAGAAATGACAGCAAAACAGATGGAGAGAAGAGATACTACAGACAGAGGGATGAAATAAATAGAATGACCGAGGCTGGAGTGATAGAGATGGAAGAGATGTGGGAAAGAGTGGATGGAACAAGAGAGGTGTACAGGGAAGGCTTGAAGAAAAACAACGAGAGAGCGAGGGACATGCAGATTAAGAGAAGTAAAGGAAGACAGAGAGAAAAGAAGATGGGGAGAGAGGGAGAGAAAGAGAAGTGAAAATAAAAACAGCAAGAGAGAGACTGAGATGGTGTAAGAACGAGAGAGAGACTGAAATAGAGGGAAGACACTCTAGAGTGACAGGCAGATTGGCAGAGGGAAGAGTGATGAAGACAGTAAGACAATGATAATGAGAGAGAAAGTAGATAGTGTTTATCATCAGATGTTTACCCTGGGCCTGTATGACTCTCTGTAGAGAGAGGACAGCGTTCCGACAGGGTCTCCTCTCCAGAATCGCTTGAGACAGGGGCTCCACCTGGAAGGGAACACACAGAGGAAGACGGGGGGGGACGTCAAACATTGGAATAAAACATCACACACACACAGACAGGCACTCAAACACACATACGCGTTGCACGCACAAACATAGCACGCTACACGCACACACACACACACACACACACACAAAAGCAGTGGGTGTGATGTATTAAAGAGAAAGACCTTATATCCCTCTAAGGACACAATATGCCAGGTGTGTTGCTGGCACTGCATGGCTAGAGGAAAAGCCTGAACCCACAACAGGGTAAGACTTCCCAACACTGCCCTAGACAATAATATAAGGTCAGCAATGTTCTGTTCTCCCTAATGGTTATGGTTAGGATTTAGGGAGGGGTAAGATCCTAGATCTGTGCTTAAGGGGCAACATCCTCCCGCAGGGTAAAGGCATCAGCACGCTTCAGTTCGGCTGGCGGCTAGCCGAAGTTGGCTAGACGAACCGAAAGAGTGTGCTCGCATACTCCCTTAAAAGACCTTGAAAAACAAGAAAAAAATGGCAATAGTGCTGTTTGGCCATTTTGAGAAGCCGTAGCCACTTCCTCAAAACAGTCAGAATTAATCTAAGATAACTCAAGGTATCTATCATTCATTTTGACGTTTTTTGCAGAGGAGATCTTAGTCGCGCAATTTTACATCTGACTAAGATGTTTGGTGCGGCATTTCTCAATGAAAACATGTGCATAAAAACGAGTCGAATAAAAACGTTGAATGAAAACAAAGACTTTATTGAAGAATCCCTACAGTTGACCAATCACAGACGAAAGGGCGTACACTTCGACTCTTGAACTATGGCTGGCCTCGAGAAAAAATGTGGTGTACCCGAACAGCCGAAAAAACACTTACCGAAGTCCAAAACTAACAAAAACTTCACAAAATGTCATCATAATATATGCATGAACTCTTCTGAACTGTTTCGGCTGGGAAGCCTTAAGACTACCCATCACTGCCCTGGATGCTGATCGAAGGTCAGCATTGTGTTTTTCCCCCTTATGGCTAGGGTTAGAATTTACAGAGGGTTAAGCTGGTCTTAGATCTGTGTCTACTGACCTGAGTGCCCAGCAGGATGCGGACGCAGGCCTCCGACGCATCGCAGATGGCCGTGAGGTCGTGACCCCCCTCCAGTGCCATGACAACCCGGCCCCCCGCCAGCCCCATCAGCTGACGTGTCAGGAAGCCAAAACCTGAGGGAGAGGTAGATTTAAACACTTTATTAGAATTCACAAATTAAAATGAAAAGGATTAAAACATTCCAAAGGTCACAGATGCACGGATAAAATTGTTGATACAAAAAGCCCCTTCTTCTCCATATTGCCAAGCACACAGACAGGATGTGTGAGAACCCTGAGGAAAGGAGCTGTAATGCTGAAATGTGCTGTTTTTTTTAAAAGTAAAGTGCCTTCAGAAAGTTCTGTATTCACACCCCTTGACTTTTTCCACATTTTGTTGTGTTACACCCTGAATTTAAAATGTATTAAATTGAGATTGTATGTCACTGGCCTACACACAATACCACATAAGTGGAATTATGTTCTTACACATTTTTAAGAATTAATAAAAAATGAAACGCTGAAATGTCTTGAGTCAATAAGCATTCAACCCCTTTGCTATGTCAAGCCTAAATAAGTTATGGAGTAAAAAGGGTGCTTAACAAGTCATATAATAAGTTGCATGGACATGGATTTTTGAATGACTAGGTCATCTACCCCATACATACAATTATCTGTAAGGTCCCTCGGCCGAGCAGTGAATTTCAAACACAGATTCAACCACAAAGACCAGGGCAGTTTCCCAATGGCTCGCAAAGAAGGGCACCTATTGGTAGATGGGTAAAAATTAAAAATGAGATATTGAATATTCCTTTGAGCATGGTGAAGTTATTGATTACACTTTGATGGTGTATCAATACAACCAGTCACTACAAAGTAACATGGGTCCTTCCTAACGCCGTTGCCGTTGCTGGAAAGGAAACCGCTCAATGATTTCACCATGAAGCCAATGGTGATTTTAAAACAGTTACATTTTAAGGGCTGTCATAGGAGAAAACTGAGGATGGATCAACAACATTGTAGTTACTCCACAATACTAACCTAATTGATAGAATGAAACGAAGGATGCCTGAACACAATAAAAAATATTCTTAAACATGTATCCTGTTTCCGACAAGGCACTAAAGTAATATTGCAAAAGATGTGGCAAAAGCAATTCACTTTTTGTCCTGAATACAAAGTGTTATGTTTTGGGGAAATCCAATACAACACGTTACTAAGTACCACTCTCCATATTTTCAAGCATAGTGGTGGCTGCATGTTCAAGCATATGGATATGCTTGTAATCATTAAGGACTGGGGAGTTTTTCAGGATAAAAAAGAAATGGAATGAAGATAAGCACAGGCAAATTCATAAAGGAAAACCTGGTTCAGTCTGCTTTCCACCATACACTGGGAAATGAATTCAATTTTCAGCAGGACAAAAACCTAAAACACAAGGACAAATCTACACTGGAGTTGCTTACCAAGAAGACAGTGAATGTTTCTGAGTGGCCTAGATACAGTTTTGACTTAAATCTGCTTAAAAATCTATGACAAGACTTGAAAATGGCTGTCTAGCAATGATTAACAATCAATTTGACAGAACTTGAAGAATTTTGAAAAGAATGGGCAAAAATTGTACAATCCAGGTGTGCAAAGCTTTTCAGTGGCTTACCCAGAAAGATGCACAGCTGTAATTGCTGCCAAAGGTGATTCTAACATGTACTGACACAGAGGTGTGAATAATTATGTAAATTAGATATTTCTGTATTTCATTTTCTATAAATTTGCTACAATTTCTAAAAACAAGTTTTCACTTTGTCATTATGGGGTATTGTGTTAGAAAAAAACTATTTTATAAATGTTTAATTCATTTTGAACATAATGTGGAATAAGTCAAGGGGTATGAATACTTTCTGAAGACACTGTATACCCCTTGATTTATTCCACCTTTTGTGTTAGAGCTTGAATTCAAAATTGATAAAATCGTATTTTTTTCCTCACCCGTCTACACACAATGCCCCATAATGACAAAGTGAAAACTTGTTTTTACAAAGTAGACTCAGCGATATGACATCATCATACACAGTGGGGCGACTTCCTGCTCACAGACATAAACATCAAATCTGCCAAGACTGACACTGTTTGCTCTTTGTCAGGAACTAATACAGACGAAACTACTAAATAAACCCTGTGAAATAAAGAACAGTCTGATTGACGAAGTAGAACTCCTAAAATAGTGAGGATGAGGTAGAAATAGGTTGCTCTTAGAACAGTTTAGAAGGTTAATTTCAACCTGTAAGATCCATAGAAGGTAGAGTAAGGTATTAATTTACCGTCACAATCACATTTTCGTTCTATTTTATAACTATTCTAATCAAGACGTTTTGGATTGGCTGAGCTAGAGTCAATGGTGAACCAGTAAAGACAGCTAGCTTGATTCTTATTGTGCCAGCTAAAAGTGAAAGGTTTGAAAATAAACCATCTGAATGAATGGTATGCCACAGGTTATAAAACTCATTTGAATAAAAGTAATGATAGAGAACAATTTGAGTAATTTGCTACATCAATCCTTTTGATTTGCTTTGACATGGGAAAACACCAAGGAATCAAAGATGGCTGCCAACAAGTGATTATTGAACACTACTTTAAACAAACTGTAGCATAGGCTACTCAATTTGTGCAAGTTTATTTGACCATTGTTACATTTTTGACTCCCCTAACTCTCTAGCTATAAATAGGCAATGTACTGTAATAAAATAAAGCATGGTTATAAAGTAGTTCGATATTAGGAGAGGATTAGTATTTACAAAAACATTTCCATTAAGTCTCAACTATGCCTGTCACCTCCCAATAAAATATCATCATGTGTGATCCCATGAACTTTTGAATGTGTGTGTGCGTAGGCTCAAACGTCTATCTGCATGTGTGTCCCTGCATATGATTCAGTGAGGAACTGACGAGGTGTTTAGTGAGCTTACACTTGGCCGACACTTTGTAGCCCCCCAGCTTCGCCGGATGTCCCTTGACGGCATCGAAACCAGATGAGACCAGCACCATGTCAGGAGAGAACTCATGGGCAATCGGCATCACCACAGTCCTGGAGACAGACAGGAGAGAGAAATCAGACCATTAAACCCATTGACAAGAACGAGTCGTTCAAGTCTTCAACGCTGTTGTATGTCAAGCACTCAAACTAGTACGTTTTCCCTAAATCGTCTCAAGATCATTTAAAACAGCATAGCTCGTAAGGCGTAGTAAATGTGCCTATAATGCAGGGTATTCATAGAAAGTGTCACAAAAAAAAAATAGTTAGATATTAGGAGAGGATGTATCCACGTGAGAAAGTAATTTCTGAGCCTGTGTGACAGACGAACGTAGTTGCTAGCAAGAGCTTAACACGATTCTTCAGGGTCACAAAAGAATAGCAAACTATATGTGACTTTGACCCTTTAACTGACTGTACATTTCACACCAGGCTTGGGCGGTATACAGTTGAAGTCGGAAGTTTACATACACTTAGGTTGGAGTCATTAAAACTCGTTTTTCAACCACTCCACAAATTTCTTGTTAACAAACTATAGTTTTGGCAAGTCGGTTAGGACATCTACTTTGTGCAGGACACAAGTCATTTTCCGACAATTGTTAACAGACATTATTTCACTTAATCACTGTATCACAATTCCAGTGGGTCAGAAGTTTACATGCACTAAGTTGACTGTGCCTTTAAACAGCTTGGAAAATTCCAGAAAATTATGTCATGGCTTTAGAAGCTTCTGATAGGCTAATTGATATAATTTGATTCAATTGGAGGTGTACCTGTGGATGTATTTCAAGGCCTACCTTCAAACTCAGTGCCTCTTTGCTTGACATCATGGGAAAATCAAAAGAAATCAGCCAAGACATCAGAAAAAAATTGTAGACCTCCACAAGTCTGATTCATCCTTGGGAGCAATTTCCAAATTCCTGAAGGTACCACGTTCATCTGTACAAACAATAGTACGCAAGTATAAACACCATGGGACCACGTAGCCGTCATACCACTCAGGAAGGAGATGCGTTCTGTCTCCTAGATATGAACGTACTTTGGAGCGAAAAGTGCAAATCAATCCCAGAACAACAGTAAAGGACCTTGTGAAGATGCTGGAGGAAACAGGTACAAAAGTATCTATATCCACAGTAAAACGAGTCCTATATCGACATAACCTGAAAGGCCGCTCAGCAAGGAAGAAGCCACTGCTCCAAAACCGCCATAAAAAAGCCAGACTACGGTTTGCAACTGCACATGGGGACAAATATCGTACTTTCTGGTCTGTCTTCTGGTCTGATGAAACAAAAATAGAACTGTTTGGCCATAATGACCATCGTTCTGTTTGGAGGAAAAAGGGGGAGGCTTGCAAGCCGAAGAACACCATCCCAACCGTGAAGCACGGGGGTGGCAGCATCATGTTGTGGGTGTGCTTTGCTGCAGGAGGGACTGGTGCACTTCACAAAATAGATGGCATCATGAGGTAGGAAAATTATGTGGATATATTGAAGCAACATCTCAAGACATCAGTCAGGAAGTTAAAGCTTGGTCGCAAATGGGTCTTCCAAATGGACAATGACCCCAAGCATACTTCCAAAGATGTGGCAAAATGGCCTAAGGACCACAAAGTCAAGGTATTGGAGTGGCCATCACAAAGCCCTGACCTCAATCCCAAAGAAAATTTGTGGGCAGAACTGAAAAAGCGTGTGGGAGCAAGGAGGCCACCAAACCTGACTCAGTTACACCAGCTCTGTCAAGAGGAATGGGCCAAAATTCACCCAACCTATTGTGGAAAGCTTGTGGAAGGCTACCCAAAACGTTTGACCCAAATTAAACAATTTAAAGGCAATGCTACCAAATACTAATTGAGTGTATGTAAACTTCTGACCCACTGGGAATGTGATGAAAGAAATAAAAGCTGAAATAAATAATTCTCTCTACTATCATTCTGACATTTCACATTCTTAAAATAAAGTGGTAATCCTAACTGACCGAAGACAGGGAATTTTTACTAGGATTAAATGTCAGGAATTGTGAAAAACTGAGTTTAAATGTATTTGGCTAAGGTGTATGTAAACTTCCGACTTCAACTGTACCATATATACCCTATACCGGGGTATTTGGAAATAGCCACAGGACGGTTTTTCAATATCGTCAATACCGTTGATACCTTTGAAGTTTTTCAATACATTTGAATATTTGTAGGTATTTTTTAAGTAAATACCTGCAGTCAACTTGTGCAATTCATTAGGAGATGAAGCAGATCACGTTCTTATTTCACCTGTCACATTATTATTATTAATTTACATTATGAAGCGTACTTAGTTCACCAGCACAGTTGAGCCGGTCACGTGTTTGTTTGTAAATAGCAGGTAGGTGAGTAAAGCTGTGTCACAGGGGTCATGTTTTATATTGAATGTCAACAGTGTTTTTCTGCTTCAATAGAGTGATCAGGGACGTGCAACTATAGTCTATAGTTTTCCTTCACGGAAAATAAGTTACATAATATGCATAATATAGCTTCATTTCCATCAGCTGACAAAAGAAGTGCACTGCTATTTGGCTGGCAACCACACAAGTAGATGAGCTTACAATGAAAAATGCAAGGTCTTTTTTTGTCAAAAACTATGCATGGCCTTCATATGTCTAATGTTTAAGCTTATCATAGAAAGAATGTAGCCAGCTACATTTCCTAATGTTTTGCGTACATTTTATTTCGCGTTTTACCTGAGAAAAATAGGTTGGCTACACTGAGAAAAGTACCAGAGAAAAGTAGCTACACATCAGTCTGAGCTCTGTCTGCTGATAGAACGCCAGTTGTGAATTCTCATCCGAGTTTAGAAGTGCAGCTGAAGCACAAAGTGAGTCTGATGCCGAGCAGAGATTACAATAAGAAGCATTTTAGATCGGTGTTTACAAAACACAGCAAGATATTTCTTATGCGTTTCATATATTTTTCTGGTCGAGAAAAACGCAGAATGTGTTATGTGTTAACACGACCCCGAGTTTAACTTGCTATCTAGGTACGTAGCTGAGGTAATAAGGTGACGGGACATCATATTGTGTTAGTTTCTGACGTGTTTGAGAAGGCAAAGTCGCTATCTTGATTTCCTTGACTTTTTTCTTCCTCTCCGTTCTCTGCCTTTCTGCTAGTTTTTCTGGTGCCCCCTTGTGTACTAAACCGGTAATACCGTAAATCCAGAGATGAAAGAAGGACGGTATGACGATATGAAAATCTGGACCCTATTTCACACCCTAGCCTCTCATGACACACAAAACATGCTGTGCTTTATTGCTTACTGTATATGACATGCTCTTGAAGAGAAACGCGTGATGTAACATTTTTGGTTGGGAGAGATGTACAATATGTGTATGACCACATGACAAGGCAATTCACAAATAAATCACTGACTACCAAGTCACATTGGGTAACATTTTGAAGAGACATTGTCAAATTAAACCCCATGTTCCACAGATCTAACTTGGTCCCAGATCAGTTTGTGCGGTCTTGCCAACACCTATGGTCATTGCGAAACAGCACAAATAAGTCCAGAACCAGGCTACCATTGATCAGTCCAACTGTCTGAACCGTTTCAACAAACTCCTAGGGACACAATGTCCCGAGTGGCGCAGCGGTCTAAGGCACCGCATCTCAGTGCTAGAGGCGTCCCTACCGACACCCTTGTTTGAATTCAGGCTGTGTTACAACTGGCTGTGATTGGGAGTCCCCTAGGGCGGCGCACAATTGGCCCAGTGTCGGCCGGGGTAGGCCGTCATTGTTTTTAAGAATTTGTTCTTAACTGATTTGCGTAGTTAAATAAAGGTTACATTTATATATATACCATTTTTTTATTAAAAGTAGATGAAATTTGAAATGCGAACCACATGGTGCTCTAAATCCAGCCTCACATAATAGATGGACAAACATTACATGTTCGCACAGATACCATGTAGCCGAACGATAGTTACACATCATTTACATATCTCTGTTTGATAACATTTCGTGTTTAAACACAGTCACTAAACTTAATTAAAAAGAACATTTGGCCTCTTCCTTGAAATGTAATAATTGCTTTATGTATCTTATATGCAGTTGCAAGGTACACTTGAGTACCTACTAGGATACATTCTGGTTACCGTGGTTACCAAAGTAGTTAAAGTTGCCCTTGTTGGCATGTAGTTTATGTAAAGTGCTACCAAACAGATGAAAACCATCAGGACCAAGAGAGAGTGATGTCCAGAGGGGAGTATTTGTTGATGATGCCAGCACAGACTCTCTCTATTTTCATCTTCTGGGACCGCTTCCCTTGTTCTTCTCCTCCACCCTCTTCCCTTCTTCCTCTTCCTCCCATTGCTGCTGCCGCTAGTGATTTAAGCTAGCACACACGGCCCATGCTGTGATTCCTCTCGCTACTTCTTTCTCTCCCCCACCATCTCCTTCTCTCTTTCTCTCTCCATCCCCCCCTCTGTCAACCCCTCCGTCCCTGCCTCCTCCTCTCTCCTTCCTCCTTCTCTCTCCCCCATTCTCTCTTCCTCTCTCTTTCTGCCTCCACCCTCCTCCCCCTCTCTCCCTCTCCCTCCCTCCTCTCTCCCCTCTCTCTTTCCCTCTCTCTCTCTCTCTCTCTCTCTCTCTCTCCGGCCACCAGTTCAAAGCGTTTCGGCGGGCGTCTGGTTCCCATTAGGGGCTCGTCCCTCTTCTCACGTCACTGACAGCCAGCCATCTGGGATCCATTGGGCTTAATTACGCCGTCTTTGGATTCCCTAACAATGCACCCCCCCCCCCCCCATTTTTCCCCGCCATGCACTACCAGACCCTGCAGCCCGTGTTGTGGGGGTGCACCTCCTCATCCACACACATGAATGTACATGCACGTGTACACGCACAAATACATACAGGCAAATACACATGGTTGTGCACACCCGCACACAACCACACCAACAAACACACACACTTCCTCTTCAATACACACTCAAAAGTACCACCCCCCTCCCGCCAAGCTTCACAAAAATCCACCAGGCTATATCAACCTCCACCCATAAAAAACACTACCTCATCAGATTCTAACCCCTACCACTGACCCCCTACGCCCCCACATACAGCCCCTTTACCTGACCCTCCTGCCTAGTACCACATACACACAGCACGTTTTACCCCCAACTCCAAAGGAACACCAGATTATACTGAAATCCCCCCAAACCACTTCAAATCCTTTTCAACCAGAATCTACCCCTTCCCCTTTGACACACGCTATTTACCCCCCCCCCCCCCCCCCCCCACACACACACTAACACACACTATATACGGAAGAGGTTGCCATTTTGGAGGCAACCCAAGATTCCTCAGCCTCTGAATGGCAAGATGTGAAATAAACAGAACCGGTCCATTTCCTTGCCCCAATACATATGCTTCTAGCTGGGAGATTGAAATCTCAATCATGAATTTGAATCAAATTAAAAAGATGGCAGCAAGAATGGAACCAGTAACTGCACTTATTACATTTACGGCCATTGCAGAAACTCTTCAAATTGGGTGCATCTTGTCTGGCTGTCTTGTCTGGCTGGAAAAGTGGCTCAGTCACAGAGATTTTCCTTGCACAGAATCGACAATATATTGCTTTACAGTGTTTGTTGGTGGAATACGGTCGGGGGAACGCTGTGAAATCATTTTCACATGTAAATACGTGTTTTAAAGGTGAACTCCTCGGATTTTCCAGTAGGATTTTCCAATTCCACACCAGGATATAGCCTATAGGCATACAAGAAACAGTTGCTAGGTAACATCTACATGTAGGCTACTGGAAACGAAGTGATAGTTGCTAGGTAACATCTATCTGTATTGAGAGATACTGTAAAAACAACAACAACATAAAAAAGGTTGTTGGTAACATACACCTGTACTGAGAGCTAAGAAAACATTACAGTAGAAAAAGTTACTAAGTTACGAGGTAACATCTGTAGTAGGTAACATCTAGGTAACAAACACCTGTATTGATAACTACGTGCGATTTGCTAGATTACTGGGAACTACCTGTACACAAAACAAAGGTAGAGTTGCTAGTTAACATACACTTAAACTAAGGAACATTTAACACTTTCAGTTTTCCTTTTACACATCCAGTGAACCAACACAGACTATACTGCCTAAGTGGTTCTCAGATAGTTAGCAAATAGCATAGTATGCTAAGGGCAAACATTGGGCCTAGCGTCTGCCTGTTGCAACCGATAGCTTGTAACGGTACAGCACAGCTTTAGCCGTTAGCATCGTGAGTTTGACGAGCTTGGCCCACCCACGGTGTGTGTATGCACCATACAGACCTCACATACTGTTTAACTGCCTGGTGGCGAGCCAACCCCGCTGACAGGAACGCTCAAAGTTCATTATGCTGCAAACCGAGCAGCTATTCATTCAGGGGCTGTGGCTTGAATGAAGTGGAAAGTGCGGTGCACAGAAAAAAAGACATTGGTACGCACTTCCATACAGTGGCATGGATTTACACCACGGGCTCTATTTCCGGCTGCCGCTAAGCCAGCGCCATTGTCAAACACAAAATGTGAGTGGACAAATTATTTTAGCCAGCTACTGTTATTATTTTGGATATGCACAAAACCCCTCATGTAGGCTACATGTCCATAAGACCATCATGGTATGAAAGATGACTGATACCGCTGACCCTATTTAGAAACATTTAAGTAATTCCTCTGTTACAATTGCTTGTTTTCTGTTTCATGTGATTAGAAAACAAGTTGTCAGTAGGCTACCCTTACCCTAGGCCTATTACAACGAAAGCTGTTTCAACAGCAATACGTTGCGTGTATTTCTTATCCTGGCCATGCATTAGCCAAGGAGCCTATCGATAAAATATTTCTAGGTCACACTTTATTTGGATAGTCCGGATAGTCCATCTGTAGATGCTCTATCTGTTAATAAGCAACTGCTTGCTAAGGTTTACGGTTAGGGTTAGGTTTAGAATAAGGGTTAGGGTTAATGTTAGGGCTAGGGTTGAATTTAGGATTAGGGTAAGGGTTCAGGTTAGGGCTAGGGTTAGTAGATAGTTAGCTGAAATGTTACTGATAGTCTGTAGAGCATCTACAGATGGACTATTTTTTTAAAGTGTTACCAGTTTCTAAATGGTCTACTCGTGAGGATTTTGCCATCATTCTTTGGCATTATTCACAATGAAAATAGGCCTACCTGCAGTACATACTCCATTCGGCTTGTATCCATCCCTATTTCCAAAAAGTGTCTCTTGTCCATTTACCTAAGAAACAGTCCATCGAAAATATCGAAATGATTCAGTCCTACTGTATAAGGCCATATCAACGGTAGGCCTAGGCTATATCTTGCTTATTGAGAATGTGCCTCACACATGCAATACAATTTACAGGAGCCTAGTATCCTTTTGTTTAGGAGAAGTGTGATGCGTAAAGACATACTCGTTGAAGCCAATTTCAACAATGTTGACTGTCAACACTCCATTGCTTACTGCTCGTTACTGTAGCCTGTGCTATTTGCTATTTAATAAACTGTAGTATCAATTCACAATGGACTAGGACGAGAATATTCTGTGCCCCCCCCTTACAGAAAATAACTACAGTATTCCTATAGGATATTATAGGATTTCTATAGTAACCTATAGTGGGCTTATAGCGTCCTATAATATCTCTCTCCCTATATAATATTCTTATAAGATTTCCTGCCAGATGTTTTCTGTAATAATACTCAATAGTACTTGTATAGTATTATCATGAATCAAAATCTCTATAGTATTCCTATAGTGAGTTTTTAGTAGCTCTCTTGCATACCTATCATAAATGCGCTTTTTTCAATGAAGAACATTGTGCTTCATTGTCATCATTGTTGTTCAGCTTCTTTGCCCTTTTCTGCTTATTATACAGCATCTGTTATTTAAATATTTCCTAAATTAAATAAATTGCATAACATTGCCCGTGTCTCAAAACATGTGTAGATCCAACAACATGTCTCAACTCAAATTGAATGGATTGAAGAGCTACTTTTTATGACTTATTTTGAAGTTATGCAAATCCTTAAAAAATGTACTCATACACTACATAACCAGAAGTATATGGACACCTGTTCGTCAAACATTTCATTCCAGAATCATGGGCATTAATATGGAGTTGTTCCCCCCTTTGCTGCTATAACAGCCTCCCCTTTTCTGGGAAGGCTTTCCCCCTAGGACCAAAAGGCTCTTCAACAGCTTCTACCCCCAAGTAATTAGACTGCTGAACAATTCATAAATATTCATAAATTTACATTGACCCCCCCCCCCCGATCCCTCTTGTACACTGCTGCTACTCGCTGTTTGTTTGTTACCCATGCATAGTCACTTCGCCCCAACCTACATGTACAGATTACTTCAACTAGCCTGTACCCCTGCACACTGACTCGGTACCGGTGCACCCTGTATACAGCCTCGTTATTGTTATTCTTATTGTGTTACTTTTATTAGTACTTTATATTTTAGTCTACTTGGTAAATATTTTCTTCTTCTTGAACTGCACTGTTGGTTAAGGGCTTGTAAGTAAGCTTTTCATGGTAAAGTCTACACTTGTTGTATTCGACGCATGTGACAAATAAAATTTGATTTGATTTGATTTACATCTTGTAACATTGCTGCGGGGATTTGCTTCTATTCAGCCACAAGCATTAGTGAGGTCAGGCAATGATATTGGGCTATTAGGCCTGGCTCACAGTCGGTGTTCCAATTTATCCCAAAGGTGTTCAGGGCTCTGTGCAGACAAGTCAAGTTCTTCCACACCGACCTCGAAAAACCATGTCTGTATGGACCTTGCTTTATGCACGGGGGCATTGTCATGCTGAAACAGAAAAGGGCCTTCCCCAAACTGTTGCCACAAAGTTGGAAGCACAGAATCACCTAGAATGTCATTGTATGCTGTAGCGTTAAGATTTCCCTTCACTGGAACTAAGGGGCCTAGCACGAACCATGAAAAACAGCCCCAGACCATTATTCCTCCTCCACCAAACTTTACAGTTGACACTATGCATTGGGGCAGGTAGCGTTCTCTTGGCATCCGCCAAACCCAGATTAGTCCGTCGGACTTCCAGGTGTTGAAGCGTGATTCATCACTCCAGAGAACGTGTTTCCACTGCTCCAGAGTCCAATGGCGGCGAGCTTTACACCACTCCAGCCGACGCTTGGTATTGCGCATGGTGATCTTAGGCTTGTGTGTGGCTGCTCGGCCATGGAAACCCATTTCCTGAAGCTCCAGACGAAACAGTTCTTGTGCTGACGTTGCTTCCAGAGGTAGTTTGGAACTCGATAGTGAGTGTTGCAACCCCGTTAATAATGTCATAGTAATAAGTGTACACACTCCCCTTACATAAATAGACCCACCGAGGTCAAAAGAGGTTGGCTGGTATTGATGCGTTTATATACATCTGTGAGCAAGTTTCTGATAAAGTCAGGCCTCTATTGTTAGGCTACTATTGTTGGTCCAAGTTTGTCTGTAACATCAAAGAAAAGGGGAAATAGTTGCTGTGAAAAACGGTAATACAGTTTTTTGCTCATGTTTGGGTCCCCTGTATTGCCAACCAGAAATATGGGAGAATGGGAGATTCAGAAAGTATTCACACCCCTTGACCTTTCCCACATTTTGTTGTGTTACAGCCTGAATTTAAAATTTATAAAATTGATATATTTTTTGTCATTAGCCTACACACAATACCCCATAATGTCAAAGTGGAATTATGTTTTTCAATTTTCTTTTAACAAATTAATTAAAAATGAAAGCTGAAATGTCTTCAGTCAATACGTATTCAACCCCTTTGTTATGGTATGCCTACATAAGTTCAGAAGTAAACATTTGCTTAACAAGTCACATAATAAGTTGCATGGACTCAGTCCATGTGCAATAATAGTGTTTAATATGATTTTTGAATGACTACCTCATCTCTGGACCCCTCGCTCTTGTGCTTAGTAGAGCAGTGCATTTCAAACACAGATTCTACCACAAAGACTAGGGAGGTTTTCCAATGCCTCGCAAATAAGGGCACCTATTGAGCAGACATTGAATATCCCTTTGAGCATTGTGAAGTTATTAATACACCTAGTAACTACAAAGATATAGTTACAGTTTAAAAGCTGTGATAGGAAAAATCTGAGGATGAATCAACAACATTCTAGTTACTCCACAATACTAACCTAATTGGCAGAGTGAAAAGAAGAAAGCCTGTACAGAATTTAAAAAACTCCCAAACATGCATCCTGTTTGCAATAAGGGCAATAAGGCACTAAAGTAATATTGTCCTGAATACAAAGTGTTACGTTTGGGGGAAATCCAATATAACACATTACTGAGTACCACTCTCCATATTTTCAAGCATAGTGGTAGCTGCATCATGTTATGGGTATGCTTGTAATTGTAAAGGACTGGCCAGTTTTTCAGGATAAAAAATAAACGGAATGGACCACAGGCAAAACCCTAGAGGAAAACCTGGTTCAGTTTGCTTTCCACTAGACACTGGGAGATGATTTCACCTTTCAGCAGGACAATAACCTAAAACACAAAGCCAAATGTGCACTGGAGTTGCTTACCAAGAAGACAGTGAATGTTCCTGTGTAGCCAAGTTACAGTTTTGACTGAAATCTACTTGAAAATCTATGACAAGACTTGAAAATGGTTGTCTAGCAATGATCAACAACCAATTTGACAGAGCTTGAAGAATTTTGAAAAGAATAATGGGCAAATCTTGCACAATCCAGGTGTGGAAGGTTCTTCGAAACTTACCCATAAAGACTCACAGCTGTAATCACTGCCAAATGTGCTTCTACAAAGCATTGATTCAGGGATGTGAATACTTACGTACATTTTTTTGTATTTTATTTTCAATACATTTGCAAACATTTCTAAAAACATGTTTCATTTTGTCATTATGGAGTATTGTGTGTACAGTAGAAGGGTGAGAAAAACATATATTTAATACATTTTGAATTCAGGCTGTAACGCAACAAAACGTGGAATAGGTTAAGAGGTATAAATATTTTCTGAAGGTACTGTATATAGTACAGTAGCCTAATCTTTGGCATTTTGTAATCATGTATTTATAGTCTATGGATGTTATGCTTGTTTCGGCCCACAGAGGGAGCAGCTCACTCTAGTGCTTAGTTTACGCAGTGTTGCCAATTTAGCGACTTTGTCGCTATATTTAGCAAATTTTCAAACCCCATCCAGCGACCTTTATTGGCTACTTTTCAGGCTGCATTTGGAGAGTTTTGGCACCAAGAGTCTATATGGTTTTAATGGCAGCTGTGCCACAGCAAGTTAAATTGGCGCTGTGGTCATCGCAGCTCTGGCAAAACGTATTCCAGTGACTTCTAGCGACAAATCAAACAGCAAATAGCGATTTTCCCTGAAAAATAGTTGACAACACTTGCTTCTTGTGCACTCTCTCTATAGTGGCTCTTGCCAGTTGATTGAGAGAGCCAACTGAAAATTGAAGAGAGAAGCAGCAGATAAACACATTTTAAACCTTATCTTCATGGTGAGCGAGTTAAAAAGCATATGATATAAAACACCAAGTTAAGCGGAGTGTAATGATATTATTGTTGTTCTTTTTTTATTATGTTTTGAAAGTTTAATTCATTTTCAAATCTCTATTGGCATAGAAGCTAACATCGGCTAATGTTAGCTCCAGTCAAGCTAGCCTGTCATAGTCATGGCGATACAGGACTCCAACGAAAGTTCACACAGACAGTGTAAATAAAGGGAAAGATTGTAACTTTGCTATTGTTAGGGATATGTTGAGAATGACATGATGGAAATGTACTGATGAGATACATGTCCATCTTGAATCACTAGGGTGGATAATGAATATAATGTCCTTAAATTCCTTCATTTATGAGGCTGTTTCTCCAAAAAAGCAATGTGTTCCCCAGTTGAAATGGCCTTTCATGTGTATTTAGTACTAAATCTAACAATTATGTTTTGTAGAGCTTCCAATGCTTCTCAAAGAAGTGCAGGAGTTTAGGCTGGAAAGGAAAAAGTATCTCTCACTTTTCTTAACGCATAATGAAATTGTCCTCCTTTGTGAATGACATAAACACATGTTTAAAAACATTAACAAGGATACATTTATCCTTGCATATCACATCTCATGATTGGAAAAGTGACCACTATTGCCTGAACTTATGATGTGCCTTTGTGTTTTCTATAGGTTGAACTGGAAGAGGGCTCCAAAATCCACATTTCAAAAACTTTGTGGCAAGGCTCAGCCAAGAACCCCCCCAAAAAGGTGTTGGAATTGATGAGGGCCCTCTTTAGCCGAGAGATCATTGCAAAATCCTCACTTACATACAAGAAGGCCAAAGCCTTGAAGGACCATGAAGCAAAACCTCAACTCTATCCCACATGAGTCTCTGCATCGTACTTTGGAGCCAAAAGTGCAAATCAATCCCAGAACAACATCAAAGGACCTTGTGAAGATGCTGGAGGAAACAGGTACAAAAGTATCTATATCCACAGTAAAACGAGTCCTATATCGACATAACTTGAAAGGCCGCTCAGCAAGGAAGAAGCCACTGCTCCAAAACCGCCATAAAAAAAGCCAGACTACGGTTTGCAACTGCACATGAGGACAAAGATCGTACTTTTTGGAGAAATGTCCTCTGGTTGATGAAACAAAAATAGAACTGTTTGGCCATAATGACCATCGTTATGTTTGGAGGAAAAAGGGGGAGGCTTGCAAGCAGAAGAACACCATCCCAACCGTGAAGCACGGGGTTGGCAGCATCATGTTGTGGGAGTGCTTTGCTGCAGGAGGGACTGGTGCACTTCACAAAATAGATGGCATCATGAGGTAGGAAAATTATGTGGATATATTGAAGCAACATCTCAAGACATCAGGCAGGAAGTTAAAGCTTGGTCGCAAATAGGTCTTCCAAATGGACAATGACCCCAAGTATACTTACAAAGTTGTGTCAAAATGGCTTAAGCACAACAAAGTCAAGGTATTGGAGTCACAAAGCCCTGACCTCAATCCCATAGAAAATTTGTGGGCAGAACTGAAAAAGCGTGTGCGAGCAAGGAGGCTTACAAACCTGACTCAGTTACACCAGCTCTGCCAGGAGGAATGGGCCAAAATTCACCAACTTATTGTGGGAAGCTTGTGGAAGGCTACCTTGAAAAGTTTGACCCAAGTTAAACAATTTAAAGGCAATGCTACCAAATACTAATTGAGTGTATGTAATCTTCTGTCCCACTGGGAATGTGATGAAAGAAATAAAACCTGAAATAAATCATTCTCTCTACTATTATTCTAACATTTCACATTCTTAAAATAAAGTTGTGATCCTAACTGATCTAAAACAGGGAATTTTTACTAGGATTAAATGCCAGGAATTGTGAAAAACTGAGTTTAAATGCATTTGGCTAAGGTGTATGTAAACTTCTGACTTCAACTGTAGTATGCTTATTGGTCATAGTATGGATATAGCTAATATGCCAAAAGTTCCCAGATGCCGTACTGAATCCGCCAAAATACGAAGTATACAACTGGACACTATTTCCGTGCTTTTAGGGCCCATAATGCAATTCTTCAGGAAATGGGCGTGGCTTCACAACGTTTTCAGATTTGAAGAAAATTGTGGAAAATATGCAGCCGATGTCCTTAGAGAGCGGATACAAATTCATTGCTTTAACTTATTATGACAAATGTTAAGAAAATGTTGAGCAATGTAATAAAGTAATGACTTTTCAAATAAGTTACCTTACACGTTATGTTGGCTGACAATTTGTTAGCTACATTATCCTTACAAACCGCATAGCATTACTGCAGTATGTACTAGCATGTTAGCTAGTTACCTTACGTTAGTTGGCTACTAATACATCGAACTTGCCAGGAAGTTTATTAACTATCTGCTATCTAACTAACTAACCAACATTTATTGATTTGATTATTCACATCATTCTTAGCTAAGTGGCATAGTCGTTGTGCGTTTCAATGGACATTGTTAATTCTGGCTATCTACTCCGATTTCAGAGCACTCTTGCGCAGAACATGGCCGGTGTCGGTAAACATTTGCAAAAAAAGCGTAATTAAATTGTTGCCAGCAGCACAGTTACAGTCACCAACACTCTGTATAACATGAAAACAGCCTAACCAGCTCTGCTAGGGCAAGTAAAATGGTCAGAGTGAGGTGTTCTCTTATTTGTGTCTGGAAGTAGCTAGCCAACGTTACTCAGATAGCTTGGGTGCTTGACTGCCGTTGGACGCTCGGATCAACCCTACTCCTCGGCCAGAGCGTCCAGTGTGCTCTCTGAATGCTCCGAGAGAGAAAGCTCTGAATTTACAAAAGGACAATCTGACCACTCTCTGGATTTACGAACGCTCAGAGCGCACTGTGGCACTCCAGATTGAATTTACGAACACAAACAAAATCATAAAATGTCTAGCTAGTCATTTGTTATGCTAACAAGCTAGCAAGAGGTTGCATAGCAACACCATCAACTTCCGGTAGACAGGCAAAGCATGAGTATGCTCAACTGAAATGATACCGTTCGTTTACAATATACTAAAATTAACGAATAGTATGTAGTATACAGTATGTTAGTATGGGTATTCGAACACAGCTCTAGTCTTCACCCAGTAGCTCAGATTGTGACAGGTAATTTCCCCTTTCTTGCATGCTTTTAATTCTGACTCTTTGTGTATTAGGCTATAGGCCTAGTGGAATGTATACAAGAAGAAATTTAAGTTAAAAGCCAATTATTGTTATTATATGCCTTATTTTGTCATTCCAGTTAAATTCTGATTTCAGATGATCAATCCTTACCAAATAAGGAAGACTCAGTATGCTCTAAGTTTTTTTCTATCTTCATTAGGAATTTGTGTAAATGGCAGCAGTTTGGGAAAAGACACACAAAGATACACATTTTCAAAGGTGTTTTTTCTTGACTGATTACCATTTGATTGATGTGGTGCTATTGCACGTCATATCATTTGAAAGGGCTGTTTCTCAGCTTTCAAAATATGTATTACGTTTTCATATATGGTTTGACACCAGCAAAGTATGTTCATTTATCTACGCTGGTCTCAGTACATTCATGAATTCCCCATGGATTGGATGGCATCAAAAACATCCAACTCGCACCACAATATAACATCTGAACACATGACATACATGTCTGTTATATCACAGCTGTCTGTTGTATTTCAAGGATGAGTGAAGAGGTTTGGTAAGACTTCCTATGAATCATTAGCGAGCACCCCTGGCTTTGACTAGAATATAATCATTGTGATTTTGTTTTAATGTGAATTGGGCTGGAGGTAAAGTGAGGTAGGTTAGGTATGTGTGTCTCTACTGTACCGAAATGCTGCCAGGTATTCAGCGTCGCCCATGGGAGGGTCCAAGCCTCCCATCCATGCCACATTGACATTGAAGCCCTCACCTGCTCCTGCTCCAACCTGGACAGAGTGGGAGAGAGAGTTATGTCTTACTTCATGGAAAGTTGTGCTGAGAGTTGAAAGGTCATGAGATATTTTGCATCAAATGTTCACAAACTATCAGCACGGTTGTTTAAAAATGCGCATTTGTTACAATTGAGGAAAAGCCGCGTCACATTTCAATGACATACGGGAGTGATTACGATTTCCAAATGAAAGACGGCTGGCCATTAATTCAACGCCTCCATCAACTCAACTATTTCGATTTTTGATACAATTTGTCAAATCTGCTAATAAATCCCTCGCAGCAACAACAAAACTACACCCAGATTAAGTCCCAGTTTTAACACACTACAGGGACGTACGTATATTCTTGAGTCGGCACTTGGCGATATTCAGATTCTAGTTATATTTCACATAATCTCCGCACCCAGAACCAAATGTTAACATCTGTCACGAGAGACTATATTTCACCAAATGCCAGGCACAACCGGTGGATGTCTCCCTGATTTGACCTCACGTTCGTGGGGTGGCATACTAACTGATCCCCTGGTCTTAAGAGGAGAGTAAGCCTTAAAAATGTCTGCTAACACGGCTATTTAGCTTTTGAAACTCCTCCGCCATCGCTCAATGTCATGGCGAGGAGATAGTGAGGACTCTGAGTGACACACTCTTGGCAACAAATTGCAGTCATTTCCTTTGTGTGTGTGTGTGTTCGTGTGCGTGAGGATGATGTGCATTGCAGAGTGTCTGACTTGACTCTCTCTCGGTAGACGGGATGTTCACAGGGCAAACTCAAAACACATGAGCTCCGCCATCCACTGCCAACTAGTCACTCTCCCTCTCTTTCTCTCTCTCCATTGTTCTTCTCTTCTTCATCCCCTTTCTTCACCCCCCCCCTCTTTCTGTTATTCCTTTCATGTTTAAGAGACGCTGGAGCGGATTACGGGTACCCTGATGTTTCTCTGTGGTACCCCTGATGACATCAATGCTACCCCTTAGTGTGTTATATAGGTACATGGGGTTGTGGTCGAGGGACACAGAGACTCCAGAGGTTTACCACACAGCTCAGTGGCGGTCGAGGGGCCATTTAAGGCTAAGCCACATCCAAGCCAGCATAGCATCTAATGGACCATCTTCCCATGATGAAGAATATGGTAAAACATCCACTTTTTTTATCCTCCTTATTTGGTGAGAATGGAGTGGGTAGTAACAAACGCTAAAGGGGTTTCAGACTATTGGGCCGACACAATCCGTTCTGTGCTGTCTCAGACGTTCCCCCCCCCCCCCCCCCCCACATGAAAAGACCAATCATGTATTTGATGGGGGAGCATGATGTACATGGTGGTGGATAGTGCAACCTAACTTACCTCGGCTGGGTTCCCGCTCCCGGGGAAGAAGTTGCCATTGTCATAGCGATGCAGGGAGATGTACAGCACGCTGGAGTCGTTGTAGAACACTGACTGGGTACCGTTGCCATGGTGAACATCCTGCACATTGGGGATAAAGTTCAAGGGGTCGTCAGACTCGTAATTATGTAGTATGCTTGACCAGTCTCATACTTGCTCTGGATGTTTGCATCTTATTTGTCTTTACAAACCAGGTAGTATTTAAGTGTGCATGTGTTCCAACGTGTGTGTGTGTGTGTCTGTGTTAACGCCCAGACTCGTGGCGGGCCCAGACTCATGTGAAAAGCAGAGATCAGTGTGAATGTTGACACCACGCTTATGGTCAATATGTGTGTTGTGTAAGTAAGCAAGTGTTTAGCTTCCATGTGGGGACCAGTGATGGCAGTCATCTCTCACCCAGTCCACAATGAGGATCTTGTTGATGCTGAGTTTGTGCTGGAGCTGCTTGGCTGCGATGGCCACGGAGTTGAAGAAGCAGAAACCCCTTTGGAAAGACACATATGGACTTATGAGAACATAATCAGGACAGGAGGTCATGTCCCCATAACGAGACAAAAGACACCCAATGTAATGTGAGGGCGTCTCAGAGAATGTCCTCACGATACACACACTAGGTGATGTGAGGATATTAGTGCCAATGGGTGAAACATGCTTTGTTTCACTGGACATGCACTCATATTTAGGCTTGGTTTGAATGGCGAAGGGGCAATGTATGAATGATGGGAAAAAGACACGGCAAGTAAACATCTGACAATCTCAGACAAAATAAAACCATAACAGAAACAAAAGCAAAACACAAAGACGAAAATACTCTCCACATATCAAAATAAGTTCTCGTGAAATAAGTTCTCGTGACCTGAAGTCATTCCTCGTGACCTCCCCTCCTCGTGCATTTCAGAGAATGTGCTCCTCATAAACCACTTACAGTAAGCTGACTCGTACTCAATATCCGTAGGATATTGTGAGACAGAGAAGGTGTGAGAGAAAGAGTTGATGTATGAAAATGAGAAGAGGAATGTTGAAAGCGGTGGTGTCAGCAGGAGCTATAAGCTCGGCGAGTGTGAACTGTAGATCATATCTACTGGCCAACTCCTTTCCTCCAGTAAGTCTTTATCGACACATAAATTACTAGTGACAGGCTCTGCTGAGTACACACACTATCGCGCGTGAACCCACTCACGCATGCAAGCAAGCACACACACACACACACACACACACACACACACACACACACACACACACACACACACACACACACACACACACACACACACACACACACACACACACACACACACACACACACACACATACGCTGACGTATGCAAGCACACACACACACACACACACACACACACACACACACACACACACACACACACACACACACACACACACACACACACACACACACACACACACACACACACACACACACACACACACACACACAGCTGAATGTGGTTAGCCTTCTAACGCATTCTATTTCAGACTGATACACAGACATGCACCCATACACACACACATGCACACAAGCCTTGGGCAGGTAACGCACATACTCCATACACACACATAACACACCCTTTTGGACAGTGCTTTTGATGTGTAGGGAAAACCCTTTGAAATTGTTTTAGAGACCTCCTGGCTCCGTGTGTGTGTGTGCGTCTGTGCAGTACTTACAAGGGGGTAGAGCGACCTGCATGGTGTCCAGGGGGCCTCACCACTGCAAAGCCATTCTGTGAGATGGGAATAGAAACTGTTACACTTTGGCTCTCTCTGAGCACATACAACTTACAAAAGCACTTACAATTTGATGTTCATCAGTTCAGAATACATGGTATTGATATATAAATGGAACTGATATAAAAAGGCAATGTTTAAATTCCAATTTCATGTGAAATTCATAAATAATGAACAGAAATGACATTATGCTTCAATATCCAGGTGTATCAATGTATGTCACAGTGTTGACAATTCTGACCAGTTGTGTTACGGCCCTGACATAACTAAGTGGGGGTGTAACCGAGGTGACAATGAACGGTTGGCGGTCTCACCTTCAGCTCTCCCTGTGCTACCCTGAGCGCCAGCTCCGTCACGCTGCCTGCCGCCAAGCGAGACGCCGTCGACGTGTGTGTCTCATTCCAGATCGTATCGTTGTCCACCTGTCAATCATGCAAAACCAGGAATTTACCAGGGGGTGGGATCAAAGTTAAAACCACTAGGAGAAACAAGGGCATCGTTTAGAAACAATATAAGTTGATTGGTTGAAATAGGTGTCACTTGATATCAACTATGTGACAGCCCAATGAGGTACAGAGGAAGTCATGCAGTGGAATTGGGAAACAGAGGTGACGGGTTGTGGTAAAGACTGGATTATTACAGTATTGGATTACAAAGTCTCTACTGTGTTCCAACTAAATGAAGAGTAGCATAACTTATTGGGAGTCAGGGGGATAGAAGTGGCAAGGGTAACATTTACCCACACAAATCACCACAACCTTGACTTTGACTGGTGATGATGACAGTAAAGGAGGTAGTAGAGTATTCCTGTTCTCAGATTCTCTCTCTCTCTCTCTCTCTCTCCTTCCCTTTGTTATTCCATGTTTCAAAACTCCACATTTCTGGCGGTTTGGCACGACAGAACAATGAAATCCTAGGAATTTCTTTTATCACTTTCTTCGCCATCTTGTTTCAATCAGCTCGCCTCACCAGAGGAACCAAAGGCCCGGAAATCCAGGCAGATCAGGCGCCTTATCAACACCATGCAAACCCTCCTCTACTCTCCTCTTCACCCTCTTGCTCTCCTCTTCTTCCTCCTCCACTCATCCCCTCTTTATCCTCTTCTTTATCCTCTTTAATCACGACTATATACAGTCTACCTCCTTCTCTTTTACTCTTCAACGCTCCTCTTCCCCTTCTCTTTCATCTTCATCATCCCCCTGCACTCATCTCTTCTTCAGTGTCTGCATTTTCTCTTTCCTTATCCACACCATATTAGCAGCATTCTTCCTCCTTATCTCTTCTCCCCCTCTTCCTCCTCCACTCATCCTCTCTTCATCCTCTTCTCTGGTGTCTATATTCTCTCTTTCCCCACATCCCTTCCTCCTGAATAAATTCCCCTCCACTCAACCACTCAACCACAGTTCCCCAGGCACCCCTCCAAGCAAACAATTCAGAGTCCACCCTTTCTTCCTCTCTCTCTTCCTCTCATCTCTCACCTCTTCTTTGCCTTTGATATCTGATTGGCGTTTCGACCGTGTCCCCGCCAGCAACAACAGCCTCCACAATTTGTCGCTCTATTAGCTTAATCGTGTAATGAGGTATAATCAAGCATGTAATGTTTGCCATTTTGTAATGTGATTAGATAAGTGGACAGATTTCACATGACTCTTTGATTGTTTGTTACAGGGTCTGTTGAGCTGTTTGCCTGTGTACTGTAAGTGTGTGTGTGTGTGTGTGTGTGTGTGTGTGTGTGTGTGTGTGTGTGTGTGTGTGTGTGTGTGTGTGTGTGTGTGTGTGTGTGTGTGTGTGTGTGTGTGTGTGTGTGTGTGTGTGTGTGTGTGTGTGTCTGTGCGTGCGTGCGTGCGTGCGTGTGTTATTCTGAGTAACTCACTCCAACTCCTCCACAAGGTAGCATCACAAACATCCTTTGAGATAAGATTCCTGAAAGAGTGAGATAAATCCAATACATTAATCTTACATTCATTCAATACTTGATGATCCATGCATATGTGTATAGTTCCATGTGTGTGATTTATGAGTGTGTAAAAATACTTATGTGTGGCTTTTACTAGGGCTGTTGCGGTGACCGTATTACCACCACACCGGCGGTCACGACTCAAGAAGGCAGTCAAATTCCACGTTACCGTTTAGTCACGGTAATTAGGCTACTCCAAGCTCTGATGCTGCTGCTGGTCATTAGTAGCCTTCCAAACTTGCTAACTGACTGGTACTCAGCACTCTATTGTCCCTCTAATCACTCTGACATCAATGCAAATGTGTTTGAAAATCTAATCAAACACTTCGTGAGAGCCCATGAGCTCATGTTGCACAACATTTCTATAGGCTATGCAATAGCGGGAGAAAACAGCGTGGTGGCCGCTAAATAAAAAGAGGAAGATCCCATCAGCTTTCTACAGGCTAGGCCTACTATATTTATTTCTCAACTTCCTAATATTAAGCACATTGCTTATATTTACATCAGGAGTATAGCCTACCTGGCTGGCATGAAAATAAACCACGGGGAAAAGCGTCCTCCATTCGCTATTTAAGTGCATAGATGACATGTATTTTTTCCCCTGCCCCTGTTTCGAGACAGGTGCGTGATAATGGTCCATTCTAAATCAAAACAAATTTCACACTTATATTATTTAGTATATGTAAAGACAAGCTTAAATCAAGAATAGTCTGATGGGTGACAATATTAGCCTATAACTTGTGAATTATATATTATTACTTGTGAATGATGCCCAGCATAAGAAACAATGGCTTTTTTTTGTGACTTCTTCAAATCATAGTCGCACACCTCATGTAGCCTAGCCCATAGGCCTATATGTTTTAATAAGGTTTGTATCACAACTAAAGTGGCCAAATAACTTCTTAAAATTAAGCACATTAATCCGCTTCACAAGGGGTGTAGAGCCTAACTGGCATATATAAGCAGCGTGTGAGTTTCACGTTTGGGGAAGATCATTTTCACCATAAAAATGCACCTTGATAATAAAAGCATTATATGCATAATCAAATTCCCTTTTGATAATAGTGTTTTCCGCTAATGGGACATTCGTGCTTATAGCCTACTGCCGTTTGTGCATTGCTGCACTTATAACGTGAAGAAGTAGACAAATAGTTTATCAACATTTTAAGCTAAATGTTCTGATCTGTTGCGTCAGCCACATTGCATTAAAAAAAGTGTTTTGCTGCTAGTGGTTGTATTAATTTTAGATCTATCGCATCCCACAACTATCTCAGACTATGTTTGGAATATTTATTTCTCGCACAGAATAAAATAGGTTGACTTTTGCACTATGGGTATAGTACATTGACATAGGCTAGTGCTTTATCTGTTCGTAAGGCCTACTCATGTTGTTGGCTGACGAAAAGTAAATGTGGACAGTTCTAATATCTTCAGTATGCACCTCGGGAATCCCTGACGTGTCTGTCTTCACTTGTAGCCTGTGAGAAAGACCCGATCACGTGACGGAGAGCCGTGTGAACGAGAGATGCTTCGGATTGGCAGCACACTCAGGGAGAAGGGCACAACAGGCAGGACTCCTGGCCGCAAAAGGCATGGATTTATTTTAGGGTGCATTACGGCCACAAAGGGGATGCCGCCGTGAAATTCGAGGCATTATCAAGGGCTTGTCAAATTGTGAATGAGAGACTATTGGTGTGTGTACAGCCTGCCTTTCAAGCTACTTTTTTTGAAATTATCATTAGTCTCATCATGCAGCCTTACAATGTATTAAAATCAAAACATATAGCCCAAAGTTTGTAGAACAACCAAAGTTACATCAATAACTCTAAATTAAGCATATAGGAGTAGCTGTTTCTTTGTTAACCGCTCAACACACAAAACAGCCGCATGTGCGCACTCCCTCAAATCTTTTGGAGAATAAAAATAAATAAATATTCAGCTTTGTTCAATTGTATTCTTCATACTATAAAATAATATAAAATAATGCCACGGAATTATAAGCAAATCTTGTCTGCTATATGAACTAGTGTAGCCCACAGCCATTTGGCATAGCCACATCAGGACCCAACATAAGGACAACTCAGAGTATGCTATTCTTCTCTTCTGAAATAGACTACATTTTCTTCATATCATGCTTCTTTAGACCTGTCTAAAATAAATTATGGATTTATTGTGAAGATGTAGGCTATATTTACATGGATTTATTCAACTTTTTATAAATGGATTCTAGGCTATGTGTGGAAGCCAGGAGAGGCTAAATGTGTTTATGTTAATTAACGGTCAATTACCATGAGACCGACAGTTATTTGCTTGACAGTCATCGGCTGACAAAATTTCGTGACCGCCACAGCCCTACCTATTACCTATATGGCCAAGTGAGTGTGAGTGTTTGACAATGAGGTGTGTCAGAGCGGTGTGTGTGTGTGCGCGTGAAGATGAGTGTGCATGTTTGTGTGTTGGTGTATGTGTGAGAGAGAGAGAGAGAGAGAGAGAGAGAGAGAGAGAGAGAGAGAGAGAGAGACTGAGCGCGTGTCGCACCAGCCAGCTTGCGGTTGTCCAGTTTGAGGCGGTTGAGTGGGTTGGTGCCGTACAGCAGGACGTGTTTCTCAGAGTGGACAGACTGAAGCTCCTCCAGAGTTGCCTTTCTGCTCCGGATACACTGGAGGAGTGCACACACACACACGCCATGCCATTTAGAATTAACCAACGCACCACACACACACACACGAGACACAGGCGCATACACGCAGGCGCATACACACACTAGTCCACATGCATACACTCGCAAACGCACTCGCGAATGCACACACACACCCATGAACACACACAAATTACAGCATAGGTACACACACAGGCCTCCCTTGGAAAAGAGGTCTTCTGACCTCAATGGGACTGTTTAAAGAGACAAACAAAACACAAAGTTTGATCTTGGAAACCTGGGCCAGGGCAAAGGGGGGGTGCAGTGCTGGGGTGTAACCCTAGGTGGCAGCAGTGTTCATAACAGGAGTTTCAACCAACATATTTAGTTCTGTGGTGTTGTGTAGAAAGGGAGAGGGAGATACCTAGCCAGTTTTACAACTGAATGCATTTAACTGAAATGTGTCTTCCGCATTTAACCCAAACCCTCTGAATCTAGAATATTGTAGTGTAGTATGTGCTGCTGTGTTATGCTTTATATGGTACCTACCTCACACTGGTTCCTGAGGCCTCTCTCCTGAAGTCTGGACCAGATGCTTTGGATTCTTCCAGCATGCTCGGGGTGTCGGCTATTGTCGCCACAGGTGCACTGGTGCTTCAGCATCTGAGAGTCATACACCAGACCTATACACACACCGACACACACTGTAGTTTAGAGACCATACAAAATAGGTAGAAAGCCAGACAGATAGTAGACGGGACCACCTAGATCCTAATAAATGAAGTGCTAATAATTCTATGGATGGGACATACAGCACCTTCTGAATATACAGTATGTTGTACATGAGATACAACAAGATACAACAAGCACTGTGTATAGTACAGCACTCCCCAAGTGTCTCTCACCAGTGGTGAAGCGTAGCTTGGCGGTGGTCTCCGGACCAGGGCCGGCCAGAGACTGTGGGGTGTCCGTGGGCTGTGGAGGAGGAGGGAGAGAGGTGGAGGCGGGGGAGGACTGGGCGCGACCGAGGGGGCGGTGTGCAGGGCCCAGAACCACGGGCACACCCAGGGGGTCCAGGTGGGTCGCTTGTCTACGCCTGTCTGTCAGGACCTGGTGGTGCCTGGGCTGCTCCCAACGAAACGACTGGAGGGAAGGGGGATAGATAAAAAGATAGAAAGGGAGGGAGAGCGGGAGGGAAAAAAGTAGGTGAAAAGTAAAAAAAACAACAAACAAAAAACATTTAAAGGCTAAATGTTTGTTTACTTGTTTACCCAGATCGTTATTAGGAGTTACTTTAGCAACAACATAAAACAGCCCAACTACAGCACCTTGTAAAAGCCATGACTAAGGGATGACTAACAGAGTGATGCCATGGCACCCTCTATTGGAGAGCCAGAAAGGTGGCCTGAGCTGAAGCACAAATCAAAACAAATTTTATTGGTCACATACACATATTTAGCAGATGTTATTGCGGGTGTAGAGAAAGGTTTGTGTTCCTGGCTCCAGCAGTGCAGTAATATCTAACAATTCACAACAATACACACAAATCTAAAAGTAAAAGAATGGAATTAAGAAAAATATAAATATTAGGACGAGCAATGTCGGTGTGCCATTGACTAAAATACAGTAGAATAGAATACAGTACATACATATGAAATTAGTAAAGCAGTATGTAAACATTATTAAGGTGACTAGTGTTCCATTATTAAAGTGAACAGTGATTCCATGCCTATGTATATAGGGCAGCAGCCTCTAAGGTGCAGAGTTGAGTAACTGGGTGGTAGTGATTCCATGCCTATGTGACGGCTATTTAATAGTCTGATGGCCTTGAAATAAAAGCTATTTTTCAGTTTCTCGGTCCCAGCTTTGATGCACCTGTACTGACCTCGCCTTCTGGATGGTAGCGGGGTGAACAGGCCGTGGCTCGGGTGGTTGATGTCCTTGATGATCTTTTTGGCTTTGCTGTGACATCGGATGTTGTTGGTGTCCTGGAGGGCAGGTAGTGTGCACCCGGTGATGCATTGGGCAGAGCGCACCACCCTCTGGAGAGCCTTGCGGTTGCGGGCGGTGCGGTTGCCGTACCAGGCGGTGATACAGCCCGACAGGATACTCTCAATTGTGCATCTGTAACAGTTTGTGAGGATCTTCGGGGCCAAGCCGAATTTCTTCAGCCTCCTGAGGTTGAAGAGGCACTGTTGCGCCTTCTTCACTACACTGTCTGTGTGGGTGGACCATTTCAGATTGTCAGTGATGTGTACGCCCAGGAAGTTGAAGATTTTCACCTTCTCCACTGTGGTTCCGTCGATCTGGATAGGGGCGTGCTTCCTCTGCTGTTTCCTGAAGTCCACGATCAGCTCCTTCGTTTTGTTGACGTTGAGGGAGAGGTTATTCTCCTGGCATCACTCCCCAGGGCCCTCACCTCCCTGTAGGCAGTCTAGTCATTGTTGGTAATTAGGCCTACTACTGTTGTGTCGTCTGCAAACTTGATGATTGAGTTGGAGATGTGCATGGCCACACAGTCATGGAAGAACAGGGAGTACAGGAAGGAGCTGAGTACGTACCCTTGTGGGGCCCCTGTGTTGAGGATAAGCAAAGTGGAGGTGTTGTTTCCTACCTTCACCACCTGGGGGTGGCCCGTCAGGAAGTCCAGGACCCAGTTGCACAGGGCGGGGTTCAGACCCAGGGCCCCAAGCTTAATGATGAGCTTGGAAGGTACTATGGTGTTGAAGGCTGAGTTGTAGTCAATGAACAGCATTCTTACATAGGTATTCCTCTTGTCCAGATGGGATTGGGCAGTGTGCAGTGCGATGGCGATTGCATCAGCTTCGGTTCTATTGGTGCGATATGCAAATTGAAGTGGGTCTAGGGTGTCAGGTAAGGTAGAGGTGATTTGATCCTTAACTAGCCTCTCAAAGCACTTCATGATGACAGAAGTGAGTGCTATGGGGCGATAGTCATTTAGTTCAGTTACCTTTGCTTTCTTGGGTACAGGAACAATGGTGGACATCTTCAAGCAAGTGGGGACAGCAGACTGGGATAGGGAGAGACTGAATATGTCCGTAAAGACTCCAGCCAGCTGGTCTGCGCATGCATGACCAAAAGTATGTGGACACCTGATCATCAAACATCTCATTCCAAAATCATAGGCATTAATATGGAGTTGGTCCCCCCCTTTGCTGCTATAACAGCCTCCACTGATCTGAGAAGGCTTTCCACTAGATGTTGGAACATTATTGCGGGGACTTGCTTCCATTCAGCCACAAGAGCATTAGTGAGGTTGGGCACTGATGTTGGGCGATTAGGCCTGGCTCGAAGTCGGCGTTAAAATTCATCCCAAACGTGTTCAATGGGGTTGATGTCAGGGCTCTGTGCAGGCCAGTCAAGTTTTCCACACTGATCTCGACAAACCACTTCGGTATGGAACTCGCTTTGAGCACAGGGGCATTGTCATGCTGAAACCGGAAAGGGCCTTCCCCAAACTGTTGCCACAAAGTTGAAAAAATTGTCTAGAATGTCATTGTATGCTGTAGCGTAAAAATTGTCCCTTCACTGGAACTAAGGAGCCTAGCCCGAACCATGAAAAACAGTCCCAGATCATTATTCATCCACCAAACTTTACAGTTGGCACTATGCATTGAAGCGTGAATTATCACTCCAGAGAATGCGCTTCCACTGCTCCAGAGTACAATGGCAGCAAGCTTTACACAGCTCCAGTCGACGATTTACATTGCGCATGGTGATCTTAGGCTTGTGTGCGGCAACTCGGCCATGGAAACCCATTTCATGAAGCTCCAGACGAACAGTTATTGTGCTGACGTTGCTTTCAAGGGTGTTTTGGAACTCGGATAGTAAGTGTTGCAACCCCGTTAATAATGTCATAGTAATAAGTGTACACACTCCCTTACATAAATAGACCCACCGAGGTCAAAAGAGGTTGGCTGGTATTGCAAACGAGGACAGATGATTTTTACGCACTACGCGCTTCACCACTCGGCGGTCACGTTCTGTAAGCTTGTGTGGCCTACCACTTCGTGGCTGAGCCATTGTTGCTCCTAGACGTTTCCACTTCACAATAACAGCACTTACAGTTGACCGGGGCAGCTCTAGCAGAAATTTGACGAAATGACTTGTTGGAAAGGTAGCATCCTATGCCGGTCCCACGTTGAAAGTCACTGAGCTCTTCAGTAAGGCCATTCTACTGCCAATGTTTGTCTATGGAGATTGCATGGCGGTGCTTGATTTTATACACCTGTTTGTAACGGGTGTGGCTGAAATAGCCAAATCCACTTCTATATATAGTGTATATTTGAGAGTTGGACTAATATAATAATTGTATGTATGTATGACCAATGGGTCTCTTTGTGTGTGTTTGTATGTGTGTGTATCTGTGTTTGTGTGTGTGTGCGCACCTGCGTGCATATGTTTGTGTCTGTGTACCTGATTCATCAGAGGTGTGTGTTCCATGGTGTGATCTCCTAGGTAATCGCCTGAGGAGGTGGACTCTGTGTCCCACATTGACTCAGTGCTACTGGTCCCACTCTGTCTCCTCCTCTGGTAGCCGTCCCCAGGCCCGGTCTCCGCCGGGTCCATGTCCTTCGAGGGGATCTGTGTGACACGAGGCTTCTCACTGGACTTGGTCATGAGCTGATGAGGGAGGGACACATACACACTCTTAAGGTCAAAGGTCATGCATCAGTCCTCCCTCTTCTTGTGTTGGTGAGCACTATTATGCGGTATCTAGATGTAATATGTGTGTGTGTATGTGTGTGTGTGTGTGTGTGTGTGTGTGTGTGTGTGTGTGTGTGTGCGTGCGTGCGTGCGTGTGTGTTTAAGTTCCCACAAGAATAGTAAACAAACAGAAATTTGACCAACTGGGTACATTTGTTTGTCCCATCGAGGTCAAATGCTATTTCTAGGGGGTTTAGGGTTAAGGTTAGAATTAGTGTTAGGGTCAGAATTACGTTAAGGGTTAGGGTTAGATTTAGGGTTAGGAGCTAGGGTTAGGTTTAGGGTTAAGGTTAAGTTTTTGGGTTATGGTTGGGGTTAAGGTTAACGTTAGGGTAAGAGTATGGGTTAGGGTTAGGTTTAGGGTTAGGGAAAATAGGATTTTGAATGGGGCTGAATTGTTTGTCCCCACAAGGTTAGCTGTACAAGAAAGGAAAGGGGAAAGGGGGATACCTAGTCAGTTGTACAACTGAAATGTGTCTTCCGCATTTAACCCAACCCCTCTGAATCAGACTGTGTGTGTGTGTGTGTGTGTGTGTGTGTGTGTGTGTGTGTGTGTGTGTGTGTGTGTGTGTGTGTGTGTGTGTGTGTGTGTGTGTGTGTGTGTGTCTTTGTCTATGTCCCTCTTTAAGATCACCTTGGTTTGTGTGTGCATGTATGTGTGTGTGTGTGTTGCTCAACAGTCCCTAAAATGTGTGTGTCCAAAAATGGTGTGCTCTCTCACCTTGCCCAGGTGTGTGTTCTGTTTGAGTCTCTCCAGCAGCAGTGCGTTGTGGTACTGCTGAATTAACTGGTGCTGGTGGTGGTGAGAGTGCAGCGGGGGCTCAGAGCGGGTCCGACCCAGGGGTCTGTGGAGGCCCGGGGGAGCCAGGCCTTCCAGTCTGGAGGAGGGGTACTGGAGATGGCCCGGGCTCAGGCCTCGCACTTAAGGAGAGAGAGGTGGGGAGAAGGGGAGGGAGAAAGAGGAGAGGGGGAGGAAGCAAGGAGGGTGAACATAGAGAGCGATAGGGAGGGGGGAGAACGTGGAAAGTGAGAGGGAGAGAGAATCAGAGAGGTCAGGATCATCATGTTTGACTAAAACGTTATAAAAACGACCAGAGAGGAAGCAAACAGTGTTGTGGAATGTTTTGATTAGCTAGGTCTGTGTAGTCACTCCCAGATCAACCAGATCCATTATAGATTAGTGAAAGTTCCACATGCCTAGATCAGTCGGATAAGTGGCATTCAGTCAAACGATCAATAGAGGGCAGTGTCGCTCCGAGTGTGTTTCTCTTCGTGTGCGGCCGTCCCGAGGGCTCCAGGGTGACTGCAGGTGTGGTGTGTGTGTTTGTGTGAGTTTGCATACATATCTACACTGAGCGTATAAAACATTAGGAACTACTCATATTGAGTTGCACCCCTTTTTGCACTCAGAACAGCCTCAATTCATCTTGGGCATGGACTCTACAAGGTGTCGAAAGCGATCCACAGGGATGCTGACCCATGTTGACGCTAATGCTTCACACAGTCATGTCAAGTTGGCTGGATGTCCTTTGGGTGGTGGACCATTCTTGATACACATGAGAAACTGTTGAGCGTGCGTTGCAGTTCATGACACACTCAAACCGGTGCGCCTGGCACCTACTACCATACCCCGTTCAAAGGCACTTAAATCTTTTGTCTTGCCCATTCAAACTGTGAATGGCACACATACACAATCCCTGTCTCAATTGTCTGAAGCATTACAAATCCTTCTTTAACCCTTCTACACTGAATGAAGTGCATTTAAGTGACATAGCTTTCACCTGGATTCACCGCATTCACCTGGTCAGTCTATGTCATGGAAAGAGAACCTAATGTTTTGTACACTCAGTGCACAGTATATGTACCCTATGAGTGGGTGTGATTGTGTATGTGCTTGCTTGCTTGTGTGTGTGTGTGTGTGTGTGTGTTTATATCCGTGTGTGTTTCTCACCAGTGACTAGCTGTGTGTGCAGCAGCACTGAGGGCTCCAGGATGAGCAGGGGCTGGAGGCGTTGGTGGGCCAGCTGGGCAGCACTGAGGCCCTCCATGGGCAGGTAGACCTGGGGCAGTACCCTGGCCACCCTCTGATGGCCACCCGACTCCCTGTCACCCTGGGCGGGCAGCCTGGCGCTGTTGGTGGGCAGGGCGGTGGAGCAGGGCAAGGAGAAATGGGCCAGTGTGCCATCCTGGAGCAGCAACCTCTGAGCCTGAGGGAGGGAGGGGACACAATAGGTCACGCATACTGTAAAACATAACTGCCAAACTCGAGTGCCTTCATGTACATATCTATAATGGCTTGCACCGCTGCACATTGATCTGGTACTGGTACTCCCTGTATAGAGCTCCACATTGATCTGGTACTGGTACTCGCTGTATAGAGCTCCACATTGATCTGATACTGGTACTCCCTGTATAGAGCTCCACATTGATCTGGTACTGGTACTCCCTGTATAGAGCTCCACATTGATCTGGTACTGGTACTCCCTGTATAGAGCTCCACATTGATCTGGTACTGGTACTCCCTGTATAGAGCTCCACATTGAGCTGGTACTGGTACTCCCTGTATAGAGCTCCAATCTTGTGTATTTTATTCCTCGTGTTACTATATTTATTTGTATTATCATGTTTTAGCTCTGCATTGTTGGGAAGGGCTCGTAAGCAAGCATTTCGCGGTAAAGTCTATACCCATTGCATTCGGCTCATGTGTCAAATACAATTTCATTTCATTCAATTTAAATAAATTGGCGTTGACTCAAACAACTATAGTCATTGGAACTTGATTCAGTTAAGTAGTATGTACTCAATTACTAACTGCTGGGGTATCAAACTTCAGTCCTCCGGGATTCAATGTCTGTTAGAATAGCTTGAAAGTTTCATTACTGTACAGCAAATTGGCCAGTGTTAATTAATGTTGATTTTTCACTGTAAGTGTTTAATTAACACTCATTGGTGTAAAACAACCCTAGTGTTAATACTACCAAAAACCAAAACCACGCCCATCATTATCATATTTCCCAGCATGCTCTATTGCAGGTTGATTTTTAGAATGGTTTGTTTCAATATCTATGTTTTTGTATGTACATTGATAAATTAATCTTATGCTACTTAAATATAAATTACATACATTTTCTAAACTTATCCAATATGTTACTTGGACATATTGCATTTGTTACTGAAATGGTTGTTCCAGTTTAGTTGCTTTAGGTAGTTTCATATCATAGTTTTCCCAACCCTTGTAGTTATTCTGAATGTAGATTGGGGCTGGCACAGGGGCTGGCACAATTACCGTATAACTGTGTAACCTGTGTAAACTATAATACAAATAAATTAACAGTCATTACCGGCCTTCGTGTGGTTGAGTCCGTTTCCGCGGTAACATGGACTCTTAAAAACGTGCTGAAACTTTGTTGCTCCTTGCTGAAACAAGCAAGGTGTTATAGCAAAAGACACTCCGGTTGCCTAGGCAACACCCCCTCCCTGCAGCAGCAGCACACATAGAAATAGAATGAATATAACGTACTTGGAACCTCTAACCCTGTCAATTTCACTGGTAAACTCATGGGTACAACCGCAATGGTTGCCTGGTATTGTGATGCAATAATTTCCTTGGTAATGTAGAATGTTCATTCAAATTATGTTAACTGATGTGGCTCATGCAATGGAATGTGGCTCATGCAACACTTCCTGCTTTGCTTCTATGGGTACACTCGCAATAGCCACCAGTCCACCCATTATGCCATCATAGACTTGAAATGGGGATGCCCGTTCTATTCATTCTATTTCTATGGCAGCACATGCAGCCAGGTGCGGAGGAGAGGTGAAAATGTGTGTCTTCAATTTATTTTCATATTTTTTTATTCAGACGTTTCTTATGGTGACCGCAGTCATTTGGCTGGCCAATAACCATCATCCAAAATTCCATGACTGTAACAGCCCTCGTTGCAGGTCATTCCAAAGGTTGGATATCCCCACTCTGGCTGGATTCCAATAGGAATTACACATCACTTTGCAAGCCAGCATAATGGTATACAGGCCTGTTGTGGCCTGTATACAATGAGTTTCAGGCCACTGTATTAGGGTAAAACTAGGCCCTCAAAATAAGGCCTTATGGAATACTGTACGTTTTGTATTGTGTTAAAGAATGTAATTTTAATGTTAACATATTCGCTTCGGATCTCACATGGTGAACTCCACAGGACTGAAAATGGATGAATGCAACAACCATGTCTCTGTCACTAACAAATACAGTCATTGGTAGTAACTCTACAATTCACTCGAAAGGCAAGGCACTATGGGAAATATGCAAATAAGTCTTTACACTAGGCAGTGTGTTAATTTAACACTGTTCCAGTGTCTATACAGGTCCACACTTTTAGTGTTGATTTAACACTGAAGAATTTGCTGTGTGTAGTATAAGTGTAAGCAGAGAAAACGTCAGATTGCTGAAATCTGAGTGATGAAAAATCATTTTACAACATGTTCTTGGGAAACTGAAAAGGGCATGTCATTTGAACATTAATCCAATGTTAATGTGTAATGTGTCATGGTACAGTACAGTCGGGTGGCCAAATGTTTTAAACCGGCCTATTAGAGAGAGAGAGAGAGAGAGAGAGAGAGAGAGAGAGAGAGAGAGAGAGAGAGAGAGAGAGAGCGAGAGAGAGAGAGAGAGAGAGAGAGAGAGAGAGAGAGAACGAGAGAGAGAGAGAGAGAGAGAGAGAGAGAGAGAGAGAGAGAGAGAGAGAGAGAGAGAGAGAGAGAGAGAGAGAGAGAGAGAGAGAATCTGAGATCAGGAACAAACAGATGGACAACTGTACTGCCATGTTATTCGATCAGCCCTTATTCAATTAAAACATTCCCACATGTGCTCTTTATTTGAAATGGACAGTCTTCAAGGATATGACATATCTTTGATGCCCATTACATATCTGTTGTAGTAAAGGAATACAATTACATGGGAGGAAACATGTTGAACGCCATTTAAAGTTAATAAAGTTATTTTAAACCTGAACACACACACCTCACTAAACTTCGTGGGAATCCATAACCTATTCTGGCCCTGACACTCATGTTGTTCCTACACTGAGATTCTGAAGCAACTATGCTCTTGATACTGTATCTAGTGTGTGTTCTAATATGGTAGTGAATGTGACATTGTGTGTGGTACGAAATGGCTCAATCAAGTATGGAGGTGTTAATTATGTTGATGCTTGTTGGATAGAGGGGGAGTTGAGCAGAACAGGCACATACTATACTGCTGGGCTAGGTAACTAGATTCAGTCACGGGCCAATTTCTGTTGGAGCGGATGGTCATGGGGCCGGAACATAATTATAATAATTTGTACACTGCAAATTGACCACAACTAAGCCCAAAAATAAATTGTATTTGAAAATAACAATTATTTCATATCTTGATTACATCGAGATACGATCACTTATGTCTCTCAGTATTCATGCGAATACTTTGGAACAGATTTCATGAATTAAAATCAGTTTCAGCTGAATTCCAGGTCATTTTACAGTCTTTTAACCAAAAACTACCCCCCCCCAACAACAACAAAAAATTACAATAACATATTGTATACATAAACTGGGTCACACTTAACATTAGAGTGATCATTTTTACTGTGAAATTATTCTTATAGTGACCAGTATTGTAATTACTCATTGTTACAATATACTTACACTGTACTTGGGAGTACAGTGGGGTTGGAGGAGAGAGGGGCGAAGGGAGGAGGGGGGTTGAGAGGGGCTCACCTCGTGGGCCAGTCCGGTAGTAAGTGGGCTATCCGAGAGGAGGCTGTCATTGGGCGAGCTGCACCCCGACACTGGAGTGCTACTGCTGCTGGGGGAATAGTCTGCAGGATGGAAAGGAGGGATAGCCAATCAGCTAAAGAGATACTGACATATAGGATAACAGATTTGTGTGTGTGTGTTAGTGTTAGTGGCGGTACACAAACACTAGTCCGCCCAGCACTAACACACCTGATTCAACTAATCACTTCATCAACAAGACCCTGGCCGTATTCATTTGGCACCAAAGGGATGTAAACTCACTGAAATTGTCCAATAGGAAATGCTTGTTAACATTTACCGCTGAAAAAAAAAAAAAATCTACTTTGTGCACTAATGAATATGACCCAGGTATGTTAGTGTTAGGCCGAGGCCAAAGTGCTCAAACACTGTGGCTACAGCACCAGGAAGAAATAGAGGTTGGTTTGATAGACGGTGGACACAACAAGGCAGGAAGGACTACGTTACCCAGAGTGTCCGGCGTTCTGTGCTTGACAGTAGGGGGAGCACTGGTTTTGCGTTGGAGAGGGTTCTGTCTGGAGTTGATGTGCTTCTTCAGTTTACTCTTCACCTTCAGGATGGGCTCCGAGGCTGAACCCACACACACACGAGCAAACATGCGCGGACGCACACAAACACACACACACGCATTAATTCACGCACACACACGTACATGCAAATACACACACACACAACATAGAATGTATATTTTTGGAGTTTGACCAATCCAAGACAATGGCGAAAGTGCAAAAAGATGGCGGCCCCAGTGTACTTACCAGAAATGCTTTGTTTGCTAAGTTCGCTGTATTGTACATTGCTCTCTGTTACTCTTTTTTTGTATCGGCATGATCCCAATTCTAGCTCCAAGATGGCGGAAATTTAAAAAAAACGAAAAAGTCGATTGTGCCGAATATCTGAATTCCTCCATATTTATGCACCTTCGCCGTTCTATAACAGACCCCAACAGTATTAAACTACAAATGGCTACAAATCCATAACGTGCTATGTCATCATAAAGCAATTCCTTTTACATAACAAAACCCTAAGGCTCTTCTACACCCCAGCTGAACAAATAACAAAAGAGTTGACAGCAGTGCCAAAGGTTTCATGTTTACTTTGGCAATGGCCACAATAGGCCTAACCAAACGATCAATCAGCGAGCGGCTTAGCACAGACAAAAGACACCCATGACAGTATGGTATTGTTGTCGGATTTTAATACAGAGACAGAGGGGTGTGTAGCCGCAAATGGCCAATGCTGCTAGGGTAACACAGGTAAATAATGGCATTGCAATAGTCCTCCAGGTGACATAGTTTAGTAGGGACCACTCCTTAGTAGTACTTATGCATATAATGGAAAGAGGCCACACCTTTGCAATTGTTAAATTCTGTGACCATGGCATTGAGGACTATCTCTATCCTATTAGTTAATTTGTGCATGGTGGAAAGTTTGGCCTCTATTCACCTCTATGTCCGCACGTCGTTCGCACGCCCAGTCAGTCAGACAGACATGTCTGACATTCTCACACGTGGTTCATTTTACACATACTTTAGTTACGTAATAGCTTTTGGTCTTTCTTTCACAGTCTCAAGCTGTCTCAAGCTGTCTCAAGCTCTCTCTCTCTCTCTCTCTCTCTCTCTCTCTCTCTCTCTCTCTCTCTCTCTCTCTCTCTCTCTCTCTCTCTCTCTCTCTCTCTCTCTCTCTCTCTCTCTCTCTCTCTCTCTCTCTCTCTCGTAGTTTCACTCTACGGTGTTATTTTTCCTTCCTTGTAGGCTTGGTGACTCCCACTTTGTCTCTGTCTCTTTCTGTGTCTTTGCCTCTCTCTACATCAGTGTTCGGTATATGTGTGTTAACATGTATCTAACTGCATAACTCACCCAACAACTACAAATGGAAGAAATGTAATATGGCTCCCTTTAAAATGAATCTGTATTGCCTTCTCAAGCGTTACCTACTCTGTGTTAAAAGGCATGTAGTACCTTCATTTGCTCTGGAGACCTGGGCCGGTATTCATAAAGTGAGTATATGAGTGCTAGGATCAGGTCCCCCCCCCTGTCCATGTGATCTTATTCATGATGTACTAAAAGGCAAAACTGATCTTAGATCAGCACTCCTGTGCTCCAGTTTAGCTCGTCATTGATGGCAGACCCCAAACCATTGTCAGGAGTCAACTGCATTTTGTTTACAATGTCACCTCATGACACCATAGTGAGAACAGGAAAGGATCTTGTTCTAACTGTACTGTACAAAGTACAAATGTCTCTACAAAAAAAGTACAAACTACATTAAAAAAAATGACTCACCTGTTCTTCTGAGGGGCATGTCCTTGCGTTGGTCACATAGTGGATGATGGACATCAGGGGTCACCATGTGAGGCTTTGGGGTCATGTCAGGATCTGGGGCCAATTCCCTATACATTTAACACAGCCAGTTGAGAGTCATCCACCAAAACCATGAACAATCATTGTTAAGTGTTTGTTGTATTGTGCTGTATCAATTGTGTGTATGTACTGATGACCTCACAACAATAATTTTGATGAAAATGGACAGTAAAATATTGTATTGTGAAATAATGCTTCACCTGTGGCACAACCATAGATAGAAGTTAGCGAGTCAGTCAGTTAGGCTTATGTAACCTATCACCTAATCTAATGAGTCACTCGGGCTTATCCAAATTGTCTTAGAGGTAAATCTTCCTTACTTCCATCTCTTTTGAGGATAATTTGTGGGAGAAGATTGGAAAGGTGAAAAGAACAAGATGGTAATCCCACCAAAGCCACAGGAGTCTAATAACAGTGTGTTTTCATGAGTGAGTTTTTTTTTTTCGAATGCAACAAGACAACAACATTTCTGTAGAAACTTTCATCAAAGTCTTTACTGGGTTGTCTCTCACCTGTAACCCCTGGGCGTGGTGCTGCTGAAGAGGTTGGAGGCGGTCCTCTCCAGGGAGGCCTGCTCCTTCCTCTTCAGGATTTGGCTTCTGAGTTTCTGTTTCACCAGGGGACTGGCCACAGCACCTGTCCGTCAACAGAGTCACCCAATCAGAGACAAGAACCTGGAAATTAACCAAAGCTAGGTGCAGCATTCTAAACGGACTGAATCTTAATCGATTGGTGTTAGCGTAGGGATACAAACAATATATTCCAATATACCGATTTTATCTGTGTTGTACAATAACTGACAAGCAGTTTCACTATGAGTCAAATATCTATAATCTACTAAACTGAGTATTCAATGTGCCTACCTAAGATTTCAACATTAGAAAACGAGGAAAGATGCTAGGCATTTCCCTTGTAATTACTAGTCAGACAAATGTCTGACAGCTATGACTTGGATAATGCCAGTTATTCAAGGACACGTTATTGAAGCTGAACTTTGAAGGGCAGGTTCTTAGGAATTTGGTGATTGACAGATTGCTAGGTCGAATTCTTCAGTAGGCACTTCCTTCCCGAAAGTGAAAGACAACAAACAACATGACATTTACAATTATTAAGTGACTTGCTTCCTTTTTTTTGATTTAGGTTTCATGTGAAAATAGACTGTGACTAATCTTAAGGAACTCCCTCTGTGACAGACAACAACATTCTGAGGATCATATTTTGGGGCCTCAAAAAGAAACAACCCGAAAACCATGCGCACACACACCTAAACTACCTACAAGATCGCACTGCTGTCATCATACAAAGACATTCATGGTCATCATAGTTTACATGGTACTGTAAGCGATCCTTATACATAACATACTGATAGCGTGGCACTCATTTCTAATTGCATGCCCTTTTTCCTCCACGCGGCTATGGGGCGCTGTAACTTACTCTGCTCGCTCTTATCCTTGTGCATCAGCTGCTGCAGCTCCTGCCTCTTCTCCTGCTCTTTCTCCTGCCGACTCTGCTCCCTGTCATACTCGTACTGAAACGAGACCATTAACATTCCCGTTCATTTGGGTGCAGTGAAGACTATATTTAGGAAGTGATATCAGTCAATGGAAAGAGAGGGATTATATGGAAAGAGGGCACACCTATCTTTTCCATTGATTTCTTTTGTGGCGGCTTGGGCAGCGCAGTTGAGGGCTATTTACATTTTAAAGCAGGCTATGTTGGATGTGTGCTCTCTATCCATCTCTATGGAGGGATGCTCACCTGGATGTGCTGTGGCAGGTGCTGCTGGGAGTACTTGGCACAGTGCCGGGCTGAGAAGGCCCCCAGGAATGGGGGGAGGTGGGGGGCCAGCATGGCTGATTCCAGCCCGGGTCGCACCAGCCCGTGGGTACGCAGGTCCATGGGCCGCACCGGCCGGAGTGGTGACGAAGCCTCGCGAGGGATTAGCCCATCCACTATGGAGAGAGGGAGGGAGGAAGAGAGGAGGAAAAAGAAAGAGGGAGATTATTAGTGATGAAGAGCCAAGGCTTTCTTTGTTAGATTGGACAATTAGATTGGAGAATGGGTAAACTAGGAATGAACCGAAGCTGAGATGCTGCATTCTAAGCGCCAGACTGAACTTCGTCAATTGGTCTCCGGACTGTCCCTGCTATTGGGACAAAATCCCCCAAATAGAAAACCCTGCCATGTCTCTCATGCTCTCTTTTTCTGTCCTCTCTTTTTCTCTCTCATTCTTTTGTGTTGTTTCTTGTCACTGCCCAGTCAAGGCCCCCATGCTGATGTCCGTACCGTGCCACACTTGAAAAGGGATGACTGACCCCATGGAATAGTCTAGACTTGTGTGATGAAAACATACCAATGATGGTATGCTCACACACACACTCATGCACATGAGCGCACGCACACACACACACACACACACACACACACACACACACACACACACACACACACACACACACACACACACACACACACACACACACACACACACACACACACACACACACACACACACACACACACACACACACACACACCATAGCAACAACCATAACCCTATCCCACAAATGGGCTTCGTTCAAGTATTTATATGATTCAGGGCAATGAACAACTAGCTTAGATCAAAACAAAACATGGGCTGATTATCAAGTGTAAGACAGTATCTACACAGCATGTCCAGTCCTTACAACAGGCCATTCATTGTCGGATAACATGATTCAGTGTATGTAAAGTTTGTGTGTTGAGAGTTTGTCCATATGTGTGTGCATTATGTACTTGACTTTAGAATAACAGTCATACTTCATTCACGTCAGCCTGCTCTAAGGGACTTGGCCACTGTCCCAAAATTGCATTCAGTAAAAGGAGAGGAAAGAGAGAAAGTGAAGAAAGCAAGGTTGCCACAAAATAACGAAAGAACTAAGGAAGTGAGGGGGAGAAGAGGGGATTAGAACATTGTGTGGCAAAGGCATTTGAGTCATATGCATGCATTTGTCACCTCTATCGAGCTTTTACCAGAAACAAGGCTAAATTTAGCCAGAAAGTGCGAGACAATGAAACCAAACTCAGTGTCATGACCCGTGACAATCGTCCCAGAAATCTTTCTGACTTATTTTGAGTCACGGGTCATTGAATGAACATTTAGTGGGCAGTTTTGTCACATAACACTTCACATACATACACTACCGTTCAAAAGTTTGGGGTCACTTAGAAATGTCCTTTTTTTTTTTAAGAAAGCAAATTTTTTGTCCATTAAAAATAACATCAAATTGATCAGAAATACACTGTAGACATTGTTAATGTTGTAAATGACTATTGTAGCTGGAAATGGCAGATTTTTTATGGAATATCTACATAGGCGTACAGAGGCCCATTATCAGCAACCATCACTCCTGTGTTCCAATGGCACGTTGTGTTAGCTAATCCAAGTTTATCATTTTAAAAGGCTAATTGATCATTAGAACACCATTTTGCAATTATGTTAGCATAGGTGAAAACTGTTGTTCTTATTAAAGAAGAAATAAAACTGGCCTTCTTTAGACTAGTTGAGTATCTTAAGCATCAGCATTTGTGGGTTCAATTACAGGCTCAAAATGGCCAGAAACAAAACTTGCCAGAAACTGAAACTTGTCAGTCTATTCTTGTTCTGAGAAATGAAGGCTATTCCATGCGAGAAATTGCCAAGAAACTGCAGATCTCGTACAACGCTGCGTACTACTCCCTTCACAGTACAGCGCAAACTGTCCCTAACCAGAATAGAAAGAGGAATGGGAGGCCCCGGTGCACAACTGAGCAAGAGGACAAGTACATTTGAGTGTCTAGTTTGAGAAACAGACGCCTCACAAGTTCTCAACTGGCAGCTTCATTAAAAAGTACCCGCAAAACACCAGTCTCAACGTCAACAGTGAAGAGGCGACTCCGGGATGCTGGCCTGATAGGCAGAGTTGCAAAGAAAAAGCCATATCTCAGACTGGCCAATAAAAAGAAAAGTACACAGACACTGGACAGAGGAACTCTGCCTAGAAGCCCACCATCCCGGAGTCGCCTCTTCACTGTTGACGTTGAGACTGGTGTTTTGCGGGTACTATTTAATAAAGTTTTGAGGGAGCGTGCAATTGACATGCTGACTGCACGTATGTCCACTAGAGCTGTTGCCAGAGAATTGAATGTTCTTTCTCTACCATTTCTTGTTTTAGATAATTTGGCAGTACATCCAACCGGCCTTACACCACGTGTAAGTAAGCCAGCACAGGACCTCCACATCTGGCTTCTTCACCTGTGGGATCGTCTGAGACCAGCCACCCGGACAGCTGATGAAACTGTGGGTTTGCACAATCGAAGAATTTCTGCACAAGCTGTCAGAAACAGTTTCAGGGAAGCTCATCTGTATGCTCCTTGTCCTCACCAGGGTCTTGACCTGACTGCAGTTCGGCGTCGTATCCAACTTCAGTGGGTAAATGCTCACCTTCGATGGCCATTGGCACACTAGAGAAATGCGCTCTTCACGGATGAATCCTGGTTTCAACTGTCCCGGACAGATGGCAGATACCGTGTATGGCGTCGTGTGAGTGAGCGGTTTGCTGATGTCAGCGTTGTGAACAGAGTGCCCCAAGGTGGCGGTAGGATTATGGTATGGGCAGGCATAAACTACGGACAACGAACCCAATTGCATTTTATCGATGGCAATTTGAATGCACAGAGGTACCATGACGAGATCCTGAAAATGTCCCAGTTCTTCCATGGCCTGCATACTCACCAGACATGCCACCCATTGACCATGTTTGGTATGCTCTGGATTGACGTGTGCGACAGTGTGTTCCAGTTCCTGCCAATATCCAGCAACTTCTCACAGCCATTGAAGAGGAGTGGGACAACATCCACAGGCTACAATCAACAGCCCGATACAACTCTATGCGAAGGAGATGTGTTGCTCTGCATGAGGAAAATGGTGGTCACACCAGATACTGGCTGGTTTTCTGATCCACGCCCCTACCTTTTTTTTATGTATCTTTGACCAACAGATGCATATCCGTATTCCCAGTCATGTGAGATCTCTTCTTATATGAACTGTAACTCAGTAAAAATTTTGAAGTTGTTGCATGTTGCTTATATATTTTTGTTCAGTGTAGATGTGTTTATTGATTCAACTTACACCAAGTCACGTTTAGGTGTCGAAAGGATTGAGACATTGCTCTTCCTCCGAGCAGTTTCTATGTCCTTGTATGGAATGCTTTATTAAAAATGCTGCAGATAGAAAGAAAGGACAGGAATGGAGGGTGGAGACACATTTCCCCTCAGGGTGGGAGCGGAGGAATATGATGGAAATGTACCACGGTTTCTGAATGCCATGACAAACATTAGTCAGCAGCATTACTCACATACTTCCCGTAGAGGGCCCGTGTCCTAACACTGGTATACCCCATTCAGCTAGGTAGGACAGGTAAGGATTAAGGGGCTCACTGTCAAAACAAATGGAAATCCTCCATCATAAAACCTTAGTGAACTATCTGTATAGCTAGCTACACAATGTCCAGCACTCTTTACCGTAACACTGTCCATGAGTCACCTTCATAACACTTACACTGCCATTTATGACCTGGTGAACAGTAGGAGTTCATTAAGACAGTAGTAGTGAATAGTAGGCGTACACAATGTTCCTAACTCTTTACCATATCGTTTTCTATGAGCCACCTGTTTATAATGTATGAATACACTTATAAATACCTATTAATAAGATTCGTGGTGCATTATAATACTGGGTTTAAGAGTTACCCAATTAGCATTGGTCCAAAATGACAGTATGTCATCGTCAATGGAATTGTATTCATTATGATCGGAAAGGAAAAACTGATCCAAGATCAGCACTCCTACTCTGAGGCAATGTATGAATATGTACCCTGAGTGGAGAAATGACTAAGAGAGAGAGACGTCTGCGAGACGGTTCAGTCAAACAGTACTTTCAGAGGGAAAACACACCCACACACGTATTACTGCAGGTCAAATATGCATGACACACAGCCCCATCACCAAACAACAGATTCCAGTACATCTGGAAAACTCTTTATAATGGGGTGTGGGGGGCCCGTAAGATTGAAACCACTCGAATAACTATTACATTTTAGCATAATAAACCCTCATTACGTCGCCATAATAACTAATAAGAGCCGTGAGAGCTACGGTGTGGAGTGTCTTAAGTGTGGGTAACATTGGTTCTGTGTCTGTATGTGTGTTTACATGCATGTGCGTTTTTTACAGACAGAGAGAATGAAAGAGAGAGGGAGGGGCTCCAGGTTGAAATTGAAAGAGGTAAGAGTGTACTGAGTGTACAGAATCTCGAGTGTATGTCTCCCTCTCTCTCTCTCCGTCTATCACCCCCTTTTATTCATTTTTTTTTAATAAGAAACATGAATGTGTTGAAAATCCCAAATTGCTTGCATTGTCAACTTACACACAGCTCTGACAATCACACTTACTCCACCAGACATGCCACCAGGGGACTTTTCACAGTCCCCAAATCCAGAAACAAATTCAAGAAAACGTAAAGTATTATATAGAGCCATTATCGCATTGGAACTCCGTTGCGTCACATTATTGCTCAAATGAACAGAAAACCTGGTTTTAAAAAAAACAGATAAAGCAACACCTCACGGCACAACGCCTCTCCCCTATTTGACCTAGATAGTTTGTGTGTATGTACAGTGGTTCCTCCCTTAAAAGTTGTGATCTTACACCGTGGGACTTAGAGGTGATTTGTGGTAAAGTACGGTACCCTGCGTCACCACTTCATTGCTCCAGACCAGCGCAAGGGGGAGTTGGAGTACTGATTATGCTTTTGGGTCCTACTGTGTCTCTAACTGAATGGGCGACATAAACATAAATAGAAACTGATAATTGTGCATGACTTCAGTATTACTTAGCAAAACTGTAGTTACACTAAGGTTTTTCTTATTTGATTTTGTTAGGATTATTTTGCTCTTACTGTAGTACTGTAGCCCACTCCCAACCGGTCACGTTGTACAGCGCCTGAGTGGTGCAACGGTCTAAGACACTGTATAGCAGTGCAAGCTGTGTTGCTACATAGTCTGGTTCAATACCCGTGCCGGCCTCGACTGGGAGACCCAAGAGATGACTGTAGGTTTTCAGTTTTTCTCCCTCTAAAAACAGAAATAAATCATTCTAAATAACAAACTGGCTTTATTTACAAATTAGTAACAATGTCTCACCCCATGTTCAAGAATGGCCTTTTTCTCGCTCATTTTACATTATTTGAAAACAAAATGATCTCCAAAATATTTAAGGGGCTTTGCACTAATAATAGCGCCGACTAGGGAAACGTTCCTGCTGTTCTGTTCTTAGTGCTGCACGTTCAAACTAAAACAATGTAACTAATAAATGGCATCATTAATAAAATAATGATAAAAATACTCTTTCAAAATGCCGATGTTTATTTAGTTATGGATCCATAACGAATTACTATGGGAATAAATATCACTGAATTACAGAAATATCCTCCAATCCTCTGTATGTAATTATTGGTGGAGAGTCATGTCATATTTTTCAATATGACGTGACTCTCCACCAATAACATGAGTCTCACTAGTGTTGAGTAATGTGCTGTTAAAAGTGGTGTAGGTCTTATTTATTTAAAGAGCATATTGGAAGTTAGAAGCAATAGCCTACTATTTTCAGCACCGTTTCGAGCTGCTCTGAGACACGCATGGTAACTGGTTTTGATAAATCAATGCTATTTTTATTTTCACTGATTCTCCGTTTGGGTATTGGCTAGATTAGGGTGTAGAAATGTTATGCTCTTAGTGTAACCTTTATTTAACAAGGCAAGTCAGTTAAGAACAAATTCGTATTTACAAGGACAGCCTACTCCGTCGGGGAATTGAACCCGGGTGTCCTGCGTGCTTGCCGGACACTGTATTCTTTAGCTAAATAGCCCCAGTACTGTACTCCCAACCATCACGTTGTACAGCACCATATTTTCCATTCCATCCTGACAGAAACCCAGAGGGGTTTCCATCATTACAGTAGTAATGGACAGCTGGTGGCATTTTGAAAACAGGTTTTCAAACACCCGATTAGCAGGACAATAGACTCTTTATAGCCCGACTACTGTAGATGTGAACATCCCCCTACCTGCAATGTATTCGATGCTTAAGTACTCTGAAGTGTTACATTTCTAACTCAAAACAGCAGTACAGTATTTCTTCATCAACATCTTTATGCTATCGTTAATAAAATAATGATAAAAATACTCTTTCAAAATGCTGATGTTTATTTAGTTATGGATACATAACGAATTACTATGGGAATAAATCAGTGAATTACAGAAATATTGTAACAAAGTTGTCTAATGAAGGTAAACAAATGGTTGCTTATTGGAAAATACTCTTTCAAACACACGGTCACGTTGTACAGCACCATTATGGCTATTAGCAGGGCTATATTTTGGCCTTTATGGGTGGCGCACAATTGTCCCAGCGTTTCTCTCCCTCTAAAAACAGAAATACATGTTTTGGCATTTACAAATATTATTTTGGCCTTTATTCAGATTACAATCGCTCTCTTTCAAAATAACCTCCAAAATATCGTTATATGTTATCAAGTTGATGACAGGCACCTACATATAGCTGAGTGACTCACTCATTCATGGATCGATGACTCACTCATTCAACATTCTTTCTGATAGTCTTTAATAAAGAAATGTTTTGGTTATTCTGACCTGGATACCATGTACAGTATTATAATAGCCCATTGTGGGCTATTAGCAGGACAATATACCTTTACCAACACCTCTGTATTTTGATACTTTGTGGATGGGGGCTCCGGAGTGGATGGGGGTTCCCACAGTGCAAAATGCGTTGCTAAAGTTGCAAGTTCGATACCCGTGCCGGCCGCCACCGGGAGACCCATGAGATGGCTTTTTTATTTTTATTTAGAATCCTCCAATCCTCTATATGTAATTATTGGTGGAGAGTCAAGTTATGTTTTTCGATATACTGTAGGCCTACCGTAGGCGACATGAGTCTCACTAGTGTTGAGTAATGTGCTGTTAAAAGTGGTGTAGGTCTTATTTATTTAAAGAGCATATTGAAGTTAGAAGCAATAGGATTTGAAGCAAAAGCCTACAACTATTTCAGCACCGATTCGCGCTGCTCTGAGACAAGCATGGGGACTGGTCTTGATAAATCAATTTGATTTTTATTTTCACTTCATCTCCGTTTGGATATTGGTTAGACTAGAATTAGAAAATGATGGTGCAGAAAAGTTATGCTCTTAGTGTAACCTTTATTTAACTAAGCAAGTCAAATTCTTATTTACAAGGACAGCCTACTCCTTCCTCCCCATCGGGGAATTTAACTCCGGTCTCCCGCGTGTCCGCATTCTCTAGTACAGCCATTATTGAAGGCTTTCAAATACTTCGCAAATATGCCCTCTGGTGGTCAAACTAGCGCTAACTAGCATTAATGGCACCAATTTACCATAGAATGCCCAGGAGGATGCCCAGGTGTGACCAGCAACACCTGATCTTATTCCATCCAGACACATTGGTATTTCTGTGAACTCATATCAATGTGTGCATGAGTGAGTGTGTGTGTTTATGTGTGTGTGTGTGTGTGTACAGCTACAGTACATGTTTGTTTTCCATCTCGAATTGGGTATTTGAAGAAGTAGGCACTTTATCTACAAGATCCAGTGTGGTACTTCAGTATGGATACATTTATTGACGTTGCCATTTCTCTTCATGCTTGAGAACAAAAACAGCTACTACAGGAATTACCCAAAGGCATGAGAACACTGTGTATTACCAGCATAAAGAGATGTGTGTTTTCAGAGGAAATGGTCGGGGACACACACACGCGCACACAGAAGACGACTATAAACAAAGCGCGAGCCCCACTGATTTATGCTAGGGCTGGGCGGTATACTATATACCGGTATTAATTCACAGACCGGTTTGAATTTTGACTTTACCTTCTATAACGGTATTTCAATGTTTGGTTTGTTAAATGTGATACGCAACTCTGTCCATTTTTATAGTTTACTCGTTTGCTACTTGAGTAATCTCTCTCCTTCTCATGCTGCTCTATGCCGCTAGCCATGCCAAGCCCTGCCCCCTGTCACTCAAGGAGAGAGCAATTGCTCAACCACGGAGTCACTGAGAAATTTCTTGCCTTTCATTCTGCCTGGTCAGATGGATGCAACAATGTTGGTGACATGCTGCTTTCCACAAGCGTTCTATAATTACAATATTAGTTTGTGTATCTCACTGTCTGAAACTACTGTTTGTTAGTTTGTCTTTTCTTAGCAAGGTGTTGCTAAAAATATATATTTTTTGCCGCTAATGCTAATCGCTAGTTCGTTCATTTAGCAAGCAAGCTAGCCAATTAAGAGACAGACCAAACGTAGCTAGGTAGCTAATACTGCCTGGTATCAGTACTGGTTTAGGCCTAGATAAGCATGTTTGTGAAACGGTATCTAAACAGAGAGGAATAGGAGAAGCATGAATATGTTGGTTAGTTAGCTAGCAACATAAAGTAAGAAAACATGTAATGTAACATCTTATTAGGGTCACTTGGAAACACTGACCAACACTGTGGTTCCTACCCTGTCAATAATACCTCACTTGCTAATTCATTCATTGTCATGTCAAACAATGTATTCAAGGTACTGCCCACTATATTCCAGCTATAGAATTACAATAATCATTATATTTCCATGATCAACAGTTCACCAATTAACTAGGCATAGATTTTTTGCCATATCATTCTGCATGGCATAGTGTGGAAATGATAATAAAAGTGCAGGAACTGCAGCAATTGATGAAAATGCTGAAAATTATTTTTGTTTGGAGTTGGATTGGACAGTATAAATGGAGAAAGCCACATTTAAATCACTTATAATTTATGTGTTGCCACCCTAGGGTCATGAGATACTCCAAAAGCATATTTAGAACATTTATTATTCAAAAACATAAAATACTGTCAAAAACCGTCATACTGTCAAAAATGTGAAACATATTGTGATAATATATTTTATCCATATCTCCCAACTCTAAATTATGCCCTGATAGGAAACGATCAGGAAGTCTCTAGTGAACAACAAACAACCACCAGCTGTCTTCATACCATGGAACCACAGCCATGATGTCGCTCAGAAACACTACACCAACTATCGACAGTATACTTTATGTAATGTATGCTACATTTTGCATTCAACATGAAAATGCCAACCACAGATATGAAATACAGCCAATCATATTTATAAATCAGAGAACTTGTGAGTTTTTGTAGAACTTGGCTATCTGTGTAAAGTATACTTGTATTGCACTACTTTGAAGTGATTAAGGACATTTTATAACCACATTGTTATGAAGTACTTTTTGAGACACATATAGGAGACATTTCTATCACTCATAAAGTGCCTCAAGTGTAGGCTACCCTTACGACCGCATACAGTAGCGTGCTCAGTCAGTGAAATGTTGTCGCAGTCCTATTTGAAGCACAGAGCACAAATTTGGTCACACCCTGTGTGCCTCCATACCCTGTGTGCAACACCAAATTGTTTTTCTCCCTGGTGTGGTAAATGGTACACATAAGATTTAATCATAAGGCCTCAAAAATAGGGGGAAAGACGATAATATTAACACGATTAACCGTTATCACATCCGTTATTTTTGTTGCTAAAAATAGACACGAGACAAACTTCTGGTCTATGTTGACATCTTAGCTTTCACAACCATCGTTTTTCTCTCTCGGGTGCTGCTGCAACAGCTTACCACCACACACAGACACACACACACAAACACACACAGACACGCACAGACAGACATACTCATACATGCATACAAACACACACACACACTCACAGACACACACACATAGAAACTGAAACAGTGACATCCTGTTGCTAAAGTTAGTCTGCACCATTGACATCCTCTTTTTCATTTAGGCAAGCAGACGCTGCTATTTTGGTTGAATGTGTGTATGGCGCGTGTTACAGATGCCTGTTATTTTTAACAACTCAACCTCACAATCAAGATATTGTTTATTGTTGGGTGAAGGTGAACGGAAAGTAGCATAGTGGAGTTGCTAGGTAAATCACAGAATACATAAAGGGCTGGAATTGTTGTTATTTTATTAGGATCCCCATTAGCTGTTGCAAAAGTAGCAGCTACTCTTCCTGGGGTCCACACGAAACATGAAACATGACATAATAGACAAGAACAGCTCAAAGACAGAACTACAATTTTTTTTTTTTTTTACTTTGTTTATTGAATTTTCAACACCAGCATTTACAAAATAATTGCACTTGTAAGTTATTTGGTAGTAATATAAAACAACACATCAAAGACAACAATACAGCAAAACAGAGAGCGAGACAGACATAAAAAATACAAATTCTAAAAAAAAAATCTTTTTTTTTAAAAAGGACAAGATTTTTTTTTTTTTTTTTAAATACAGTTGTTATACGTCAACAAGCACAGATAATACAGTCCTTAACATCTGAGATGTAGTGTATGCACATACCAGGCCTCTTACATCACCAATATGCAGGGAAATGTAGTCATTTAACATAAGAAAAGAAGGGGGCCCACATTTCAAAGAATTTGTCTACAGACCCATTGAGTGTGTGTTTAATATTTTCCAAATGTATGCAATTCAAAACTGATTTAATCCAAAGAGCATGAGAAGGGGGTGCAGAGGATTTCCATCTAAGTAAAATTAATCGTCTCGCTAACAAAGTGACAAAGGCAATAACATCCTTATTCATTTTGGTCAATTGTATTGTGGGTAAGGAAACCCCAAATAGTGCAGTAAAAGGGTCTGGCTCAATCTGTGTGCTGCTTAATTCTGAGAGTGTGTTAAAGATGTCTTTCCAGAAACCAACAAGAGATGGGCAACACCAAAACATGTGTACATGATTAGTAGGAGACTGATTACATCGTACACAATTAGGGTTCACATCCTTGTACATTTTGGATAATCTTGCTTTGGTCCAGTGGGCCCTATGAAGGAGTTTGCATTGAATGAGACCGTGTCGAGCGCAAATAGAAGAGCTATGTGTCTTTTTGAGTGCCTCTTCCCATAGTTCATCAGATATTTCCTCACCCAGTTCCTCCTCCCATGAGGATTTCATATTGTTTAATGAGATGGTTTGTAGTGAGCAAATTTGACTGTAGATTATTGACTATAGATTATAAGGTGCCTTTCTGAGTAGAAAGTGGGATAAGAAATGTGTCGAACTGTGTTTCGCCAGGAAGGGTGGGGAATCCTGGATCTATGCTATGGACGTAACTCCGGACTTTAAGAACCTAAAGAAATTATGTCTGGGGAGACCAAATTTAGCTGATAATTGTTCAAACGTACTAAATGTATTGTTAATATACAGATCCCTGAATCTTTTAATACTGAGACTAGACCATGTTGAGAAAGCACCATCAACCATAGATGGGGGAAAAGCTGGGTTTGAGGCTACCAAAGAAGAGGTTGTATGAAACTCAAAGTGGCGCCTAAATTGATTCCAGATCTTCAATGTTGTTTTGACACATATATTGATGGTGAAGGAGGAGTAAGGGCCTGTAACGGAGGAGTGAGCGAGGGAAGACAATGATGCCGGTATAGATGAGGCGGCCTCCATCTCTAGCCAAATTGGGGGTGTGAATATCTCTCTGCTCTGCAACCAGTACTGAATGATCCTAAGGTTAGTGGCCCAATAATAGAATCTGAAATCCGGTAGAGCTAGACCGCCGTCTGGTTTGGGCCTCTGCAAAAGCTGTTTTCGTATCCTGGGGGGCTTTTTGTCCCATATAAAGGGTAGTATTAGGCCATCAATCTTTTTTGAAAAATGTATTGGGAAGAAAAATCGGAAGGCACTGATAGAGATATAAGAATTTAGGGAGAGTGTTCATTTTAATATAATTAATTATTGCAACTAAGTAGAGGTGTAACAAAGACCAGCGTTCCAAATCGTCCTTAGTACGGGTTAAAAGAGGAGCAAAGTTGGCTTGAAGAAGGTTTTCAAATCTGATTGTGACATGTACCCCAATTTTTTTGCGGCCATATTAAGCGGAATCAATTCGCTTTTACTGAGATTCAGTTTATACCCTGATAGGTGACCGAAGGACACAAAAGTGGCAAGGGCAGCAGGAACAGAGAAAGGTTGGATGTGTATAATAATAAATCATCTGCATATAAAGACAGTTTGTGTTCGTGTCCGTATCTGACTATACCTTTGATAAGGGGGTTGGAGCAAAGTGCTATTGCTAGTGGTTCTATGGCGAGGGCAAACAGTAAGGGACTTAAAGGGCAACCCTGGCGGGTCGATCATTGCAAAGGGAAGCAATCTGATTGAGTGTTATTAGTCCTGACAGAGGTTTGAGGGGATGAATACAGACATCTCATCCCCTCAATTTGGAGCCAAAGCCTAATTTATTTAGAGTGTAAAAAAGGTATTTCCATTCCACCCAGTCAAACGCTTTCTCCGCATCCAGGGATATAATGGCTTCAGAGGTATTGGCGACAGAAGGATTATATATAATATTAAATAATCGTCGAAGATTGAAGTCTATTTTTAATAAATCCTGTATGATCCGGAGAGATAATTGATGGGAGGACTGTTTCCAGACACGTTGCCAGAAGTTTGGCTAGAATTTTATAGTCAACATTTAGCAGGCTAATTGAACGGTATGATACACAGTCAAGAGGGTCTTTGTTTTTTTTAGGAATAAGACAAATGCTTGCCTGAGTGAGAGTCTGTGGGAGAACACCATTTACAAATGCTTCATTGTACATTTCAATTAGAATAGGGGCTATTTTGTAGATACACTTTTTATAAAACTCTGCCGAGTAGCCATCAGGCCCTGAGCTTCTCCTAGATTGAAGGGATTTGACAGCATTAGACAATTCTTCAACAGTGATCGGCTGCTCTAATTTTTTTACCAAATCCCAGCTGACCGAAGGCACAGGAAGTGAGTGGAAGAAATCATCCAATTCCTATGTATCCGCTTTACTTTCAGAAGTGTATAGAGACTGGTACAATCCCTTGAACTCATCATTGATCCCCCTAGGGTCTAATGATATCCCAGACGATGTACGAATTTTAGGAATCTGAAATGATGATGATAGACCGAGCAGCTCCTGAAGCAGCTGGGCCATGAACTCCGTGGATCTTGGGCCCTCCACTCCCTCCAGTATTCCCAGTAGACGAATGTTGTTCCTCCGTATTCTACTTTCCATATCTTCGCATCTATTGTCGAGGTATGCCACCCTAGTTGCTAATGAGCCAACGTTAGCCTCTAGCTCGCTAATGCAAATTCTGTGGTCTGTAGCACCTCGCTCCAGCTCCGATAAGGCCACTCCGTGTGCGTCGGGGTTGTTCTGTATACTCTCAATAGATTTTTTTAAGCTTGTCTTTGACCATTGATATCTCCGACCTGAGATTGGTAGAGAGAGTCAATTTTGAGGTTTTGAGGGTGCCTATCACGGATTGTAGCATCTCCACAGTCAGAGTTTCCGTGGGGCCGGCATTAGCAGCATCCAGTGGCGGGGGTGAATCAGGAGAGAGTGCGGGCTTGCTGCGGCCTGCTCTTGCAGACTCCGTTTTTGGCCGGGTAGACGACATTACAAACGTACATTTCTCAAACTTGATCTGAATTGTTTAGGGGTCCCTTCAGACACCTGGCCAAACAGAAATATATACAATTTTGCAAGGTTAAATATATAAATTTGGTCACTAACTCAGGAGCGATAGGGAAAGGCGTTCTACATCCTTGGCTTTCAACAGCGCCCCCAGAACTACATACATTTAAAAAAGGCACACGTATCCTACATATCAATATATACACACAAACTATCTAGGTCAAATAGGGCAGAGGCGTTGTGCCGTGAGGTGTTGCCCTATCTGTTTTTTTAAACCAGGTTTGCTGTTAATTTGAGCAATAGGAGATGGAACAGAGTTCCAGGCAATAATGGCTCTATATAATACTGTACCCTTTCTTGAATTTGGTGGCATGTCTGGTGGCGTAAGTGTGTGTGTCAGAGCTGTGTGTAACTTGACTATGCAAACATTTTAGGATTTCCAACACATTAATGTTTCTTATAAAAGGAAGAAGTGATGCAGTCAGTCTCTTCTCAACTCTCAGCCAAGAGAGACTGGCATGCATAGTATTTATTTTAGTCCTCTGATTACAATGAAAAGCAAGACGTGCCACTCTGTTCTGGGTCACCTGCAGCTTAACTAGGTCTTTCCTTGCAACACTCGACCACATGACTGGACAATAATCAAGATAAGATAAAACTCGAGCCTGCAGGTCTTGCTTTTTGGAGTGTGGTGTCAAAATGAAGAGCATGTCTTTATTATGGACAGACCTCTCCCCATATTTACAACCATTAAATCTATATATTTTGACCATGACAGTTTACAATCTAAGGTAACACCAAGTAATTTAGTCTCCTCAACTTGTTCAACATCCACACCATTCATTACCAGATTCAGCTGATGTCTAGAAGGAATTATTTGTACCAAATACAATGCTCTTAGTTTTAGAGTCGTTCAGGACCAGGTTATTACTGGCCACCCATTCCAAAACAGACTCTTTGTTAAGGGTTTCAGTGACTTCATTAGCTGTGGTTGCGGATGCATATATAGTTGAATCATCAGCATACATGGACACACATGCTTTGTTTAATGCCAGTGGCAGGTCATTGGTAAAATAGAATAGAGTAAAGGGCCTAGAGAGCTGCCCTGTGGTACACCACACATTACATGTTTGACATTAGAGAAGCTTCCATTAAAGAAAACCCTCTGAGTTCTATTAGATATATAGCTCTGAAACCACGATATGGCAGAGGTCGAAAAGCCATAACACATACGTTTTCTCAACAACAGGTTATGGTCAATAATATCAAAGGCTGCACTGAAATGTAAAAGTACAGCTCCCACAATCTTCTTATTATCAATTTCTTTCTTTCAACCAATCATCAGTCATTTCTGTCAGTGCAGTACATGTTGAGTGCCCTTCTCTATAAGCATACTGAATGTATGTTGTTAATTTGGTTACAGAGAGATAGCATTCTATTTGGTCAAACATAGTTTTTTTACAACAGTTTGCTAAGAGCTGACAGCAAGCTGATAGGTCTGCTGTTAGAACCAGTAAAGGCCCCTTTACCACTCTTGGGTAGCAGAATGAATTTGGCTTCCCTCCAGGTCTGAGGACAAAGACTTTCCTCTACGATCAGATTAAAGATATGACAGATGGGAGTGGCTATAGAGTCAGCTACCATCCTCAGTAGCTTTCCATCTAAGTTGTTAATGCCAAGAGGTTTGTCATTATTGATCGATAACAATAATTTTTCCACCTCTCCCACACTAACTTTCAAAATTCAAACTTGCAATGCTTTTCTTTCATTATTAGTTTTTTTATGTATGAGTATGATGGCTCATTATTCGTTGTTGGCATTTCCTGCCTAAGTTTTCCCACTTTGCCAATGAAGTCAAAAATAAAAAATAATTGGCAACATCAAATGGTTTTGTGATGAATAAGCCATCTGATTCGATGAAAGATGAAGTTAAATTTGTCTTTCTGCCCGAAATGTCATTTAAAGTACTCCAAAGTTTTTTGGCTTCATAATACAGTTTCTTCTTCTTTTTCTTGAGTTTAGTCACATAATCTCTCAATTTGCAGTAAGTCAGCCAGTCAGATGTGCAGCCAGACTTATTAGCCATCTCTTTCAACCATATAGTTTTTCAATTCCTCATCAATCCATGGAGACTTAACAGTTCTAACAGTCAGTTTTTTTAACATGTGCATATTTATCAATAATTGGAAGAAGCAATTTCATAAATTTAGTGCAGCATCTAGATGCTCCTTATTAATCACATCAGACCAACAAATATTTGAAATATTATCCACATAAATGTAACAGCAAAATCTTTTGTTTGGTCTCTTAAACATACCACCATATTGCTAACACCTATCTGACCATTTCGGGTTCATCGAGCGGCCATTTTGGATCGAGCGGTTGTGGTTGCCAAGGCTCAGTCTTTAATACAGCCCAGCAGCTGCCCCCTACTCAGTGCCCCAGTCATGAATTTACAGCAGGTACAACCAACTGGGGGGGGGGGGGGTTGTACCCGCTGTACAGTAGGATCTTGATCACCCTGTTGCAAGAGAACTTTCCTGCAACGCACGAAATGTAAATCTTGTAGTCTATTTGAGGTTTGAAAAGGCTTCTACAGTCTGAAATTTCTAAGTCGGAATTACAAACTTTAAAATACTTTTTAAGCCTCAAATAGAATACAAGTATTACATTTCTTGGATGGAAAGTTATCCTGCAACAGGGTGATCAAGATCCTACTGTACATCTGTATAAGGTCAATTGCAGATATAACAACAGTCTAACTTGGCATTCTGATAGAATTAGTTGGAACACACTAAGCCAAACTAAGCTAAACCAAGCTGTAAATATCATAGTCAGCACTGTTTGGCATGGTAGTGTGAAAATGGTAAGCAGCCACTTTCCTAGGACCCCTCCCTCCATCTCTCCCTCCCTCCATCCCTTCCTCCCTCCCTCCATCCTTCCATCCTTCTCCTTCACTACTGGAGGAATCCACAGCTGTTGGGGACATTCTGTCCCCCTGCTTCCAAGCAGCTGGAGAATCCATCCCCTTCCTCACTGTGTGTGTGTGTGTGTGTGTGTGTGTGTGTGTGTGTGTGTGTGTGTGTGTGTGTGTGTGTGTGTGTGTGTGTGTGTGTGTGTGTGTGTGTGTGTGTGTGTGTGTGTGTGTGTGTGTGTGTGTGTGTGAGAGAAAAAGTGTGTGGGTGTGTGTGTCTAAGTAGGCCTATGTATGCCTGTGTGTGTCAGTCGAGTGTGTTTATGAATGTCCGTGTGTGTGCCAGTGTATTAATAGTGCACATTTGTCTCTTTACGGCACACAGCACGTCTTTGTGTGGGTTGAAGTAGTATATGTAGGTAACTAGGCGTGCTAGTTTATTTATAGTGTCACCTGTTGGGTAACACTTGTGTCACTGTGAATATTCCTGCAAAGCAAGTGTGTGCATATGTTCAAGTGTATGTGTGTGTGTATATACTGTATATATATATATATTTATAGCATCACCCCGCTTGCCACTTATTCACATTTGTCTCTTTGTGAGTGTATGGCGTGTTTGTGTGTGCATGTGTGGTATATATGCATGTCAATGTATTAATAGTGTCATGAATTGCATGCACACACTAGTGTCTTTGTGTGTGCATGTGTATGCTTGTCAATATGTTCAGCCTCATATGGAGTCCTATGGAGGGTGTGTGGAAGAGAATGTCTACTTACACAAACCATGCGATAGTCATTGCTCTTCCATGCAATGTAATGCATACAAAGCAGCATAGAGTGGATGCATATTTACGCTGCTTTGTATGCATTAGATTGCAAGGACATATTATGCTGTACTAACATACCCCAGCTAACAATTCTAAGTAAAGAGAACGTTTTTGTAATGTTGCCCGTAACGTCCCCCAGATGTTTGAGTGTCCAGTTTTCCGTTAGTTAGGGGAACATTCTATAAGGGTTGGGCGGTACACTGTATAAACCGTATCCCGAGGTATTTCGAAATACACTCGATATGATTTTCCAACAGTGTCAATACCGTTGTTTTAATACATTTGAATATTTGTACTTTTTAAATAAATACCTGCAGTCAACTTGTGCACTATGCAATAGATAAAACAGATCGTGTTTATCATTTCGCCTGTTAGATACTTTTTCCTTTTAAAGCTTTCTGGTACTAGTTTTCAGAAACGGTGGTTTGAGACAGTCACATGTTTGTGTTGATGGGATATTCTCCAAACCCACAGAGAACTGAACAGATGAATGTCCATGCAACGTTCTCCTGGAGCGTGCCTAGAACATTAATATCTTATATTCTGAAAACATGGCCACCATATGCTGTGACTGTTTCATGGGACATTGTTGGAATATTCTCTTAGTCCACAGAAAACTGGACACATGAATGTTCATGCAACGTTCTCATAAAACGTGTCTAGAACATTAATAGAGGGCTCCCGAGTGGCGCAGCAGTCTAAGGCACTGCATCTCAGTGCTAGAGCCGTCACTACAGACCCTGGTTCGATTCCATGCTGTATCACAACCAGCCATGGTTGGGAGTCCCATAGGGCGGCGCACAATTGGCACAGCGTCGTCCGGGTTAGGGCTTGGCCGGGGTAGGCCGTCATTGTAAATAAGAATTTGTTCTTAACTGACTTGCCTAGTTAAATAAAGGTAAAAAAAAAAAAAAAAGTCTCAAAAAAGATATTGTATACTGAAAACATGGCAACCATATTCTGTGTATGTTTGGTGGGACGTTGATGGAATATTCTCTTAACCCTTAGAAACCTGGACACAGGAATGTTCTTAAAACGTTCCCATGAAACGAGTCTAGAAAATGAATATAGAATATTCCAAGAATATGGTAACCACGTTCTGGGTAAGTTCTGTTTGACAGTAAGGGAATGGTTTCTTGGAAACATTCCTTGCACGTCACTGGAACATTCCTATGAAAACATTAGGTAACGACCAGTGTTGGGGAAGCTACTCTGAAAATATAGTTACCAAGCTACCAATGAATTCACCCTGGAAGAAGTTAAGCTACACTAAAGCTACCCTTAATACAAGTACTAAAGTTACTTTCAAAAAGTAGTTCACAACAGATATTTTCAAAAGCCAGCATGATGAAGTAACAACTAACTTTGCCACCGCAAAAGTAACACTTCCTCTTACTTGACTATACCAATTTAACTGGGTGGCACAAAAAGACACTTTGTGCAAAAGAGGCACTTTCTCACTCACTCACTCACTCACTCATTCTCTCACTGTCTCACTCACTCACTGTCTTGCACTCTCTTTCAAGCAGTCTTCCTCTCTTTTCCTCTCTCTCGCTCTCTCTCTTTCACAACTCTTTTTCACTTTATCTCTCTTTCACTCTTTCTCTCTCGTTGTTAATTTTGTACTTCATCCTTCCCAATGGCTCCACTCCACTGTAACTGTGTTGGAACACTGGCCGATCAATCAAAAGGTCAGAGGTCAAAGTCATGGGTGTGTCAAGTCCTTTCACAAAGCCGATCCCCTCAGGGCTAAGGTGAGGGGTCGCTGACTCATAGTTGAGAGACGAGAGAGACATTAGATAGAGAAAAGGAGAAAGATGTGTGAGAAAAAGAAAGAGAGAGAGAGCCACAAGCCCACCAGTTCTTAAGCATGCTGCTCAACATTTCTCACGGCTAAAACAGACTCACAATTGTTAAGCGCAGTTCAAAAGGTCAAGAGAGCCAGGTTTTGGGCTGTGAAAAACAAGTGTAAAAAAGTGTAAAGTGTAAAAAACGGAGGTAACATTCTCAGAAGTAGAGGCTCATAACAATGTCATGAGATTGACTTGATGCCTGTGCTAACTTGACAATAGATACGGTATAACACTGGTATAACATGGTATAAATATATTAAATAATTTATTAAAACACACTGTTTTGCAATGAAAGACTACAGTAGCTTTAACAGGGTTGCACCATGGTGTAGCCCGAGGACAGCTAGTTTCTGTACATTGACTTCAATACAAAACCTAGGAGGCTCGTGGTTATCACCCCATACCTTAGACTTACACAGTAATTATGACAGTAATTATGACAACGTCCGGAGGACATCCTCCAACCTATCAGAACTCTTGCAGCATTAACTGACATGTGGTCCACCCAATCAAAGGATCAGAGAATGAATTGGGTACTGAAAGCATAAACTACAGCCAGCTAGCACTGCAGTGCATAACATGTGGTGAGCAGTTGACTCAAAGAGAGAGAAAGACAACAGTTTAACAGTTTTGAACAAATTTATTCATTTAAAAATAAAGGAGAATCAAGAGAGCGAGAAAGAGAGCGAGAGATAGCTATATTTTGTTGAATTCTTTTTTACCTTCACTTACTTAGCCAGTGAATGCAGCTAGCTAGTTTAGCCTACTCAAACACCCGGCTCAAACAGAGAGGGATGCTATGTTTGCTAGCTGGCTATGACTATCCCATAATGGAACTTTTTCAAGTCAAGATATTCGTGTGGTTTAATTAATTTATTGCCACCGGGGCCCACCGGTATAACTGCTAAACTGCTCGCTGCTGACTACTGCGTGATTGTAGGGGGTTTACTAACACGTTAGTTCTAGTAGCTATGTTGACTATGATGTTAATATGAATGGCGACAGAGGGAGATGGCTGCAGTTTTACGATCCCGTAACCAATTGAGCTATTGTGTATGTTTTTTGCGTTATTTGTAACTTATTTTGTACATAATGTTTCTGCCACCGTGTCTTATGACCGAAAAGAGCTTCTAGATATCAGCACAGAGATTACTCACCCCGTACTGGAGGAGTACTTTTTCTTCAACGAGTCAGACGGGAAGGATTTACTTCAGACGCCTGACAAGGCTCTCATCCCTGTCATTCACAGGAGAAAGAGACTTAGGTATTGGGGACGAAGGTCCAGGTGCCTTGTAAGAATCTGACGCCGAGAGGGTAATCTAACTTTACCATCGGTCCTATTAGCCAACGTACAATCAATCGATAATAAAATAGACAAACTACAATCACGTACATCCTACCAACGGGACATGGTACATACAGCTGGCGGGTCTTAAGCTTTTCCGGTAGGCCTCTGGAAAGACAAGGGGTGGCGGTCTATGTATATTTGTAAACAACAACTGGTCCACAAAATCTAAGGAAGTCTTGAAGTTTTGCTTGCCTGAGGTAGAGTATCTCATGATAAGCTGTAGACCACACTATTTACAAAGAAAGTTTTCATCTGTAATTTTCATAGCTGTCTATATACCACCACAAACCGATGCTGGCACTAAGATCGCACTCAATGAGCTGTATACGGCCATAAGCAAACAGGAAAACGCTCATCCAGAGGCGGTGCTCCTAGTGGCCGGGGACTTTAATGCAGGGAAACTCAAATCCATTTTACCTCAATTCTACCAGGTATTTTCATCAATAAGTTTGTCATCACCAAAGTGACCGTAAGTACATACCCCAACGAGAAGCCATGGATTACAGGCAACATCCGCACTGAGCTAAAAGGTAGAGCTGCCACTTTCAAGGAGCGGGAATCTAAACCGGAAGCTTATAAGAAATCCCGCTATTCCCTCCGACGAACCATCAAACAGGCAGAGCGTCAATACAGGACTAAGATTGAATCGTACTACACTGGCTCCGACCCTCGTGGCATGTGGCAGGGTTTGCAAACTATTACAGACTACAAAGGGAAGCACAGCCGTGAGTTGCCTAGTGACACGAGCCTACCAGATGAGCTAAATGACTTCTATGCTTGCTTCGAGGAAAGTAACACTGAAGCATGCATGAGAGCAATCGCTGTTCCGGATGACTGTGTGATCACGCTCTCCGTAGCCGATGTGAGTAAGACCTTTAAACAGGTCAACATTCACAAGGCCAGACGGAGTACCAGCATGTGTACTCCGAGCATGCGCTGACCAACTGGCAAGTGTCTTCACTGACATTTTCAACCTGTCCTTTACTGAGTCTGTAATACCCACATGTTTCAAGCAGACCACCATAGTCCTTGTGCCCAAGAACAGTAAAATAAACTGCCTAAATGACTACTGACCCATAGCACTCACTTCTATAGCCATGAAGTGCTTTAACAGGCTGGTAATGGCTCACATCAACACCATTATCCCAGAAACCCTAGACCCACTTCAATTTGCATACCACCCCAACAGATCCACAGATGATAAAATCTCTACTGCACTCAACACTGCCCTTTCCCACCTGGATAAAAAGAACACCTATGTGAGAATGCTATTCATTGACTACAGCTCAACATTCAACACCATAGTGCCCTCAAAGCTCATCACTAAGCTAAGGACCCTGGGACTAAACACCTCCCTCTGCAACTGGATCCTGGACTTCTTGAAGGGCCGCCCCCAGGTGGTAAGGGTAGGTAACAACACATCTGCCACGCTGATCCTCAACACGGGGGCCCCTCAGGAGTGCGTGCTCAGTCTCCTCCTGTACTCCCTGTTCACTCATGACTGCACGGCCAGGGACGACTCCAACACCATCATTAAGTTTGCCGATGACACAACAGTGGTAGGCCTGATCACCGACAATGACGAGACCGCCTTATAGGGAGGAGGTCAGAGACCTGGCCGTGTGGTGCCAGGACAACAACCTCTTCCTCAACGTGATCAAGATAAAGGAGATGATTGTGGACTACAGGAAAAGTATGACCGAGCACTCCCCATTCTCGTCGATGGAGCTGCAGTGGAGCAGGTTGAGAGTGTCAAGTTCCTTGGTGTCCACATCATCAACAAACTATCATGGTCCAAACACACTAAGACAGTTGTGAAGAAGGCACGGTAAAGTCTATTCCCCCTCAGGAGATTGAAAAGATTTGGCATGGGTCCTCAGATCCTCAAAAGGTTCTACAGCTGCACCATCGAGAGCATCCTGACTGGTTGCATCACTGCCTGGTATGGCAACTGCTCGGTCTCCGACCGCAAGGCACTACAGGCGGTAGTGCGTACAGCCCAGTACTAGGGCCAACCTTCCTGCCATCCAGGACCTCTATACCAGGAGGTGTCAGCGGAAGGCTCTAAAAATTGTCAAAGACTCCAGCCACCCTAGTCATAGACTGTTCTCTCTGCCACCGCACGGCAAGCGGTACCGGAGCGGCAAGTCTAGATCCAAAATGCTTCTTAACAGCTTTTACCACCAAGCCATCAGACTCCTGAACAGCTAATCAAAGGGCTACCCTGACCCCTCTTTTACGCTGCTGCTACTGTCTGTTTATTATCTATGCATAGTCACTTTAATAACTCGACCTACATGTACATATTACCTCAATTACCTCGACTAACCGGTGCCCCCGCACATTGACTCTGTACCGGTACACCCTGCATATAGCCTCGCTATTGTTATTTTACTGCTGCTGTTTAATTCATTATTTGTAACTTTTATTTTCAATTTTTTACTTAACAGTTTTTTTTCTGAAAGCATTGTTGGTTAAGGTCTTGTAAGTAAGCATTTCACTGTAAGGTCTACACCTGTTGTATTCAGCGCATGTAACACATTTGATTTGATTTGAATATGGTGACAACGATGTAGGCTGTGTTCAGGCTGTGTGTATCTGTCACCTTGATTACTCAAATTTCTCTCGACCTGTGCAACTATGTTGTAAACTTGAATTCATAGGCTAGGTTGTAGCAACCTTATGATGGATATAGGGAATAGAGAAACATTTGAGTATCATGTAGTAGCCTAAACCTATCGATGTGACAGTCATCCAATATGCTGTAATAGAAATAAGGCCATGCTCATAAAAAAATAATCATCCTCCCTCATCTTAAACGGCACCAACTGCCACTGGTGCGATATGCAGAAATCGCTCCTCCATTTCCTGGTTGCTAAAATTCTAATAGTTTGCCTAATTTCAGATTTCGTGACTTAACAAGGTCTCTTGTTATTGTACCACCTGAACTGCTGTAAAATGTTTTCAATAACCCCAAAATATTGTATTTTCAGCAGTTTGAAGCTGGTGTACAAAACCAAACATAACATACACAAAAATTCAACTTTAGGATGGGAAGCCTAGAAATAGCACACATAGAACAGATCTACCTAGACTTGGTTTCAATGAGAATGACAGATCTATAACTCACATTTCTATGTGAATTTCGTCCCCCAAAAAGTTACAAATTGCAGCTTTCAATGGCTATAAGGTTACAGTTGAAGTCGGAAGTTTACCTACACTTAGGTTGGAGTCATTAAAAATCATTTTTCAACCACTCCACAAATTGCTTGTTAACAAACTATAGTTTTGGCAAGTCGGTTAGGACACAAGTAAATTTTCCAACAATTGTTTACGGACAGATTATTTCACATACACTAAGTTGACTGTGCCTTTAAACAGCTTGGAAAATTCCAGAAAATGATGTCATGGCTTTAGAAGCTTCTGATAGGCTAATTGACATCAGTTGAGTCAATTGGAGGTGTACCTATTTCAAGGCCTACCTTCAAACTCAGTGCCTCTTTGCTTGACATCATGGGAAAATCAAAAGCAATCAGCCAAGACATCAGAAAAAAATTGTAGACCTCCACAAGTCTGATTCATCCTTGGGAGTAATTCCGAAACGCCTGAAGGTACCATGTTCATCTGTACAAACAATAGTACGCAAGTATAAACACCATGGGACCACGTAGCCATCATACCACTCAGGAAGGAGATGCGTTCTGTCTCCTTGATATGAACGTACTTTGGAGCGAAAAGTGCAAATCAATCCCAGAACAACAGTAAAGGACCTTGTGAAGATGCTGGAGGAAACAGGTACAAAAGTATCTATATCCACAGTAAAACGAGTCCTATATCGACATAACCTGAAAGGCCGCTCAGCAAGGAAGAAGCCACTGCTCCAAAACAGCCATAAAAAAGCCAGACTACGGTTTGCAACTGCACATGGGGACAAATATCGTACTTTCTGGTCTGTCTTCTGGTCTGATGAAACAAAAATAGAACTGTTTGGCCATAATGACCATCGTTATGTTTGGAGGAAAAAGGGGGAGGCTTGCAAGCCGAAGAACACCATCCCAACCGTGAAATGCAGGAGTCGCAGCATCATGTTGTGGGGGTGCTGCAGGAGGGATTGGTGCACTTCACAAAATAGATGGCTACATGAGGGAGGAAAATTATGTGGATATATTGAAGCAACGTCTCAAGACATCAGTCAGGAAGTTAAAGCTTGGTCGCAAATGGGTCTTCAAAATGGACAATGACCCCAAGCATACTTCCAAAGTTGTGGCAAAATGGCTTAAGGACAACAAAGTCAAGGTACTGGAGTGGCCATCACAAAGCCCCGACCTCAATCCCATAGAACATTTGTGGGCAGAACTGAAAAAGCGTGTTCGAGCAAGGAGGCCTACAAAACTGACTCAGTTACACTCACTCAGTTTCTCTGTCAGGAGGAATGGGCCAAAATTCACCCAACTTATTGTGGGAAGCTTGTGGAAGGCTACCTGAAACGTTTGACCCAAGTTAAACAATTTAAAGGCAATGCTACCAAATACTAATTGAGTGTATGTTAACCTCTGACCCACTGGGAATGTGATGAAAGAAATAAAAGCTGAAATAAATCATTCTCTCTACTACAAAATAAATTGTTGATTCTAACTGACCTAAGACAGGGAATTTTTACTCGGATTTAATGTCAGGAATTGTGAAAAACTAAGTTGAAATGTATTTGGCTAAGGTGTATGCAAACTCCCGACTTCAACTGTATGTGTGCACATATCATGTTTTTTTGTTTCAAATGCGATCTGTGTAGACAAATGTGATGTTAGTTTGGTAGCTCACATATGCATGTACGCAAACACACACACACACACACACACACTGCAGTACTGCTAGATTTTGAGGGAGTGTGTGTGCGGTCAGCTGAGCTGGTTTAAAACCAGAAAGAGGCAACAACGTGATCTTCACGTCTAGTCCTGTCCAGCCCACAACACTATCCATATTGTCAGCACTGCTCTCTCACACTGTTTTTAAAAAAAAGTGTTTTTTTTTTAAAAATACACAGAGGTAGAGGAGCCAATTCCCTGTACCAACCAAGTTCCCAAGTACCAACCAAGTTCCCAAGTACCAACCAAGTTCCCAAGTACCAACCAAGTTCCCAAGTACCAACCAAGTTCCCAAGTACCAACCAAGTTCCCAAGTACCCAAGTACCAACCAAGTTCCCAAGTACCAACCAAGTTCCCAAGTTCCCAAGTACCAACCAAGTTCCCAAGTTCCCAAGTACCAACCAAGTTCCCAAGTACCAACCAAGTTATATTACTTTCTTCGCTTACCTCAAAAAGTCTGCTAAGATATAGTCATGTTAACACATTCTGTTTACATTTGACATTTTTTGTCATTTAGCAGACGCTCTTATCCAGAGTGCATACATTTTCATACTTTTCCCCCCAGTACTCTTCCCCCGTGGGACTCGAACCCACAACCTTGACGTTACGAGCGCCATGCTCTACCAACTGAGCACACACAAAAATAGCAACAAGCATATTATTGAGTGAACAATCACTTCATTGATACATATCAAATTACTAGCAACCAATGTTTCAGCAGGGTCTTCTTGTTAAGGGGAAACGGTAATGGCTAGCCATTTGATAAGCATGAATAATGCATTGTTCGGCCAAATGAATAACTTGGCACGATGCATGTTGTATGGACTATGTTGTCACACTGTCACACTTTTCCCAAGTTATAGCACACACTATGTTACATAAAGCAAGTTCCTAAAGGATTATGGGCTGGTGTCCCAGACTGAGATTAAACCCAGTCCTGGACTAAAAAGCTTTTTGAATGGAGATCTTCCATCGAGCATGCTCTTAAATCCAGAACTAGGCTTAATCTGTGTCCAGGAAACCAACCCACAAGAGTTTAGTTTAGTCTGCATCATGTTTTCCTTCTTGCTATGGAAAATGTAGTATCGTGATACCCCCCCATGAGTAAAAGTGCAGTTCAAACCCATGGCAGTGGCACATAACAGAAACCTCCAAGGTAAGGTTATAACATTTCACTTGAACCCTCAGCACCCAGTCTCCTTTACACTGTGTCTGTTATAACACTTGCGCGGCCAAACAAATGGCAGTCATAACAACTGGAGTCGGCCTGAGGCTGTGACGATCCCTGTGTAATGACACTTTCAGGTAAAGTGATACTAAAAATGTTTTAGCGCATCTATGCAGGCACGCACGCACGCACGCACGCACGCACGCAGGCATGCAGGCAGGCATGCGGGCAGGCACGTACACTCACACAGTGAACTAAGTTGGTTATCGGAGAGGGATGGAGAGAAAGAGGGAAAGAGGAGAACAAGACGGAGAGAAAGAGATCTAAAAGGCTATACAAACGGAGAGTGGTGTCCATTCCTCTGGCGTGGCACACGTGAAACTGGCGTAACTATATCCTCACATTACTATGACTATGACCTCATCCTGACTAGTGTGTGTGTGTGTGTGTGTGTGTGTGTGTGTGTGTGTGTGTGTGTGTGTGTGTGTGTGTGTGTGTGTGTGTGTGTGTGCTACTCTCATGTGTCCAGGTTTTTTCCTTTTCTCATACACACACACACACACACACACACACACACACACACACACACACACACACACACACACACACACACACACACACACACACACACACACACACACACACACACACACACACACGCATACACACACACACACGCATACACACACACACACGCATACACACACACACACACACACACACACACACACACACACACAAACACAGCTGCTCCCCCATTGCTACGAAACATCAGCCATACTCATAAACTACTGTAGCCTACAGTACATCAGAGAACCAAGTGTTTTGCCCATTGCATGAGTCAAACTTTTCAATGACTTTATAGGTCGTATTTGAGCCTCTTGTAAATGTAATACCTTCACTGACTATAAGGCTATTCTGTCCAAGCGTATGCTTTAGTTGCACAATTACACGATTACCAATGATTTATATCACATTTTCTAGTAATTGAGGCAAGCTTAACCTACAATACATGGTGTAGAGTACAACCACACCACCATTCAGTTAGCGCACTCCTTTCAACAGGAAATGTAGCCTTCATTAGTTTACAGACGCACCTGATACTACCTCAGGTTACACTACACCTGGATTCCAGACAACCTTGATATTAGTGAAATATGGAATCCTACCCGTCACTGTCGAAAACGTCTTTCCAGTCCGCCTGTCTCTATTTGAGGTCCAGATTCTATTGGTCCATCTGTTAGGAAGTAAAGGAAAACAATCGTGAGTACAACATACATTCAGCACTGAGTGAGTTTTGAGGTGCACCATTTAAGTGCATCATCACTTTCTGATGGGCAACCAGATGACGCGAGAGACTTGATTGTTTCAATAAATGGCTAATCAAATACGTGGGTAAATGCAAAAGCGTGCTGACCTTTCACACGCACTAAACTCAAACTCAAACTCCAAACATAATGTTAAACGAAGAATTGAAGATTATATTATACATTTAAATTGTACAGACTATTCAAGAGTAGACCAAATAATAAGTAGCCTACCTCCGCGGTTACTATTTGACACATTCATTTGAGATCAGTTTTCTAATTTATTGATGTCTTCGACGCTGCTATTAATTAGCGAATACAATTCAACAGGGGAGCAACATGTGGTCCAATTTTGCGATACATATAGGCCGTCTGTAATAGGAGGCTACTGTAAATGTAGCGAATGAAACTCCAAAAAAAATGACTAGCCTACTTCCCTTTGTCAAACGCGCAACAAAAAACTAAACTAGAGGTGTTGACATAATCTGTCTAATTTTCGCATTGTTGAAGCTATCATTTCTGCGACGTTTCTGTTGAGTTGATCTGTTAGTCTAACGTTCATCTCCTTTGAGGAACAGTAAAATGAGCCAGTTCGGTCTCAGGGCTCCACCTGCTGAACACCCATTTTATCAGCTTGTCTGAATCATGTCCATTTGAGCTAAAAGTGGAGACCACACAATCTCACAATAACACTGAAACAGCTCACTCTAAATATAGGGCTTTATTCAATCTGGAACGGTGAAGCGTTATAGGCCTACATATTCTGCCCAAGAAATGTAAAAGTGATTTCCGATTGAGCCGAAATGTGCAGTATTGACCGCTCCGCTAACGGGAACATTGCCTTTAACTTTCAATCGCGCTGTAATGCTGAATTTCTCTAAAGAGATTGCTGCAAGGATAATAACAAGTATAGAAAGGATGTGGTATATTGTGCTGTTATAGAGGATTTCGAGTTCACAAACACAAACAGAAAGTCATATGCAAGTACTGATGAAAAACTACAAATAGCAAGAGACATGTAGAAAATACATGCAAAAGCATTATAGTATACATTATGGTGTTAACTGAATTGTACTGTATGTATGTGTATGAATGTCGAGTAGCAATTAGCAAATTAACAAAAATAAACTAACAGACAGAAACTCACAAACACAGACAATACTAGTGCACTGCCCTGATGTTCACATACAGTAGTGTCCATAGACAGACTCTTCAGAGTGTGAGGGTAAGATAAGGAACATGGCAGGGAGGGAGAGATGAGATGAGTGCAGACAATGTACAGTGCCAGCCTCACCCTGCTGGAATAGGCAACAACATGAGGTGCCAAACACACATACAACACACTCCAACACAGCTTTATTGAAAACAGGTCATGACCTTGTCACTGTAAAGTCAAAACTGGACATTATTTTTGTCTGTTGTCTGTTGAGCAAAGAAGAGGGATAACTCCTTTTATTCAGCTTACAGTTGTAAAACATTGTGGTGTAAAATAATAGAAAAAAAATGGCAATTACTTTTAGTGTTAGGTAGATATGCCAAAAGGATTTTCCCTTTTCAGTCTGTGTGTGTCAAACATCAGAAGGGATGTGGATGTATAGCAGTTTACCTCAACAGCATTTGCTTTGAAATCATGTACTGCTTAATGTAAAATGATATGTTCCTAACATATTTTCAAAGAATCAAACATTAAATCTAAGTTATTAGAGTACAAATTGGGGCCACAATTAATCAAGGATGGACCACAAACGGTCCCCGGGCCACAACATTAATATAAATTGTGTATTGATCCATGGGAGTGCTGAGTTGAAATTCAAGCTACAAGCTTGTTAGGATTGGGTCCACCCCACAGTCATACCCATGACTTGTTGGCTGAATACTCTTGCCATAAGTACCAAAGGAGAGACACAAGCTGTGTTGTATTATGGTTCTGATAAACTTGTTGATATTAGTTTGTTTTGAGTGGAATTGTAATTTCACCTTAAATTAACTTAAGAGAGCCAAAGTGTAAACAGTGGTTCAGACAATTCCAAAAGATGACCTGAATTGATTCAAATCTATTTGACCATCCCAAATCAGGTTAGAGTTATCTCCATGGGCCGGGCTCAACGACATATTGTAGACATAGGGTGGATTTGGCCAAATGGAGAACCTTTAGTCTCATTTATAGGGAATAATCCTATTATCTAGGAGAGTGAGTTGAGGAGTAGCTGCTGATCTGACTGACAATGACCAGGATTGTGCGAACTAAGAGTTCAGCTGTGACTGTGGCAAATGGGCCAGACTGCTACTGCTGTTGTGTCTTACAGAATGTTGTCAGCATACAGATGGAGTTTAGTGGATTTTACATTCCTTCCAATAAAATAAATATACAGCGTAAAAATAATAGGCCCTAAAACTGAACCCTGGAGGACCCCCTTCGTAAGCTGCCGAAACTCACATTTCCGTGCCCTCCTGTACCACACATTGTGTTCTGTCAGAGAGATAAATGCTGAGGTGTCTGTGGGTGAGGACGGGCAGAGCTGAGAGAGATGGGGAGGAGGACAAGTGAGGTGGAGAGGTACAGAGAGAAACAGAGAGGGAGAGAGATACCATGCACATATGCCTCAGTAATAATGAAATGTACAGCTCTGAGCTCTATGACCAGTGGGGTGCCAGCTCCGCTCCCAGGCACAGGAAGCCAATAGGAATGAAAGGAATGCAGTCAGGCAATGCAGTGATGGAGGGAACAGAAGTTACCGTACACACAGGGCAGATTGCCAAAAAGAAAGAAAGACAGAAAGAAAGAAAGATAGATAGATACATACTGCACCTATCACAGTGTTCAACATGTACATGTATATGGCATTATTAAATATTAAATGTAGAATATTTGACAGAGATTATTATTATTATGAGGAGTCCTACTGTAGCTTCATGCAGTGTTATAATTCCTGGAATATGTCATATTATCTCAGTCACAGATTTCCTGGTACTGGGTGGAGGCCTGAGGGTATATCCCTGGGCAAACACTCATCTGTTATTCAATCTCTGGGGGGGGCACAGGGTGTGTTCACCACCCTCCATCTATTTATTTCAGTCTCTCTGTTCTGTGTCTCTGTTCTGTTCTGTTCTGTCTGTCTGTCTGACTGTCTCTTTCTCTGATTGTGAGACACACCAGCTGAGTTATGACTGCTGTGTGTCACTGAGCAAAACTGTCCTTTCCAATGGCAAGGCAGAGCAGGAAGCGTGAAAGAACTGAGAGAATGAATGTAATGGATCATTGTTGTGTTCCAGCCTTTCCCAGGCGCATTTGAAAGATGTGGTTACATTTAGCTTTGACACTTGGAAGGTCTTATATCTTTTTTTGGGGTGTATAGTTATGGTGTATTCCATTTACTGATATTCTATTTACTGTCTCTCTCTGCCATTACATCAATTCCCTCTCATATCAGGGTAGTGTGTTTTCTATCAGAGACCACTCTAGTCAACGTCCTGTAACAAACCTCTGACTCGACTGTCGCTAGCTAGCAGTGGTGCGGTGACTTTGAAGGTGTTGAGATGCTAGCGAAAAAGGGTTGCCTTTCAGCCTTTCCATTCCTGGTAGATGCTATGTTATGCTAGGCCACAGAGAAGACAGATAAAACACACTCGCTTCATTTCACTGGAAACAAAGATGCTGGAAAGCGTAGCGATACGACGCCCTCACACACTCCTCTCTGTGTGTGTGTGTGTGTGTGTGTGTGTGTGTGTGTGTGTGTGTGTGTGTGTGTGTGTGTGTGTGTGTGTGTGTGTGTGTGTGTGTGTGTGTGTGTGTGTGTGTGTGTGTGTGTGAGTGTGAGTGCGTGTGAGTGCGTGTGAGTGCGTGCGTGCGTGCATGCGTGCGTGTGTGTTTGCGCATGTACTGTAACCTCAATGGATTGTAAATGTCTTGTCTTATGTCTTGCTCTCTGCAGGCAACAACTTGAAATCAATGACATCAAATGTAGGTTTCATTTAAACCCTGTGCCCTGACTCCTTTGAGACCACGGGAACGAGTTGAAACTCCGTAAGCTAGTATTATGTGCGTTTCAAATCTAAAATGCTCAAACAAAGTTCATTCACGTGGAACACACCTCTTTGATGACAACCAATTGAAAAGACGAGGGAGGCCATGAATAATGGATAGAAATAGACAGTACAGCATTTTTCCTTTCTGTCTATGTTGCTATTAGTGGGTTTCCTTCCACCCCCAAGTGAGAATTGAGAAAAGTTGTTAGTCATCATTACATCCAGCATCACCTTCTACTGCAGTGGGCTAAATCAGGGTCAAACAGAGTGTTTCTTGGTTGTCTTACACAAATCTACTTCGAAAACAAAAGTATACACTTCACACACATGGTTATGTTTTTTTTTTTTTTAATAAGACACCTGTACCATGGCAGATATAGAGTTGAAATGTATTTCATTTTTAGTTTTCATCCCAATATTACACTAAGTACATCAGAGAAGACTGAAATATAACAAAACCGTTTGACAAAGAAACACTAGATTTTTGTCCGGTTTAAAAAATGAAATAAAACTTTATTCAATGATCAAATTCTGAAAAATATGAATAACATTCCACCCAGGAGGCCAAAGAGGGTGCTTTTGATCATTGACTGCCGAAAAAGGCTACCACTTCCCCTTTTGCACATACCTGCAAATCTCCCTTTCCATCACCCAGTGTCTGTGCCCCTTTCAAAAGCTACCTTTCAAAGTGACACCTACAACTGGTGATGGTTGCTCATTATATGGTATATAGTTTTGCAGTTATAATTTTGGGCGACAGGTAGCCTAGTGGTTCGTGCGTTGGGCCAGTAACCGAAAGGTCGCTGTTTCATAATACCAGAGCCGACAAGGTGAAAAATCGGTCGATGTGCCTTTGTGCAAAGGCACTTAACACTAATTTACTCCAGGGGTGCAGTACTACTATGTCTGATCCTGTAAAAACAACACGTTTCACTGCACCTACCGTATGTGACAATAAAACATCTCTTTTTGTTGTATTGATACAGAAATATACTGAGAGTCGTGCAATGACTAAACTTTTCCAGCAGGGGGTGGCATTTAACGAACCATTTGACCACCCTGAGGCTACAGTACTTCTCTTTGAATCTCAACATTGGCTAAAGCCCAAGGGAGTCTTACCATAAAAAAAATCACCCATCACACATCCTCTTTACCCATTATGCACAATAATTCCCTCTCTGCACTTGACCTATGGTCTAGGTCACTCCTCTACTGAGACTGAGAGTCAACTACTGTCCCAGAGAGAGTGTTATGTCCCAGTGGGCTACTTCTGTCTGACAGTGACCTTTTGACGTCTTGACCTAGTGACCTCCACAGGCTAAACACAGTCTGAGTTGGAAGATTTATCACCGCAACAGAAATACTGGCCATAAGTAATTAAAGCGGAGGCTGATTACCCAATCTGGCATTTCACAGAGAGAGTTTCTGTTCCGCTAAAATGAAATTAATTTAATTGAATTTCAATTAATGTAATAATCAGAGAACTCATACCATTGGTCCAAGAAGCATAACACAGGGTGCAATCATAGTGGTTACTATGCAAATATGACCAATTTTAACTTTTCATAACTAGGTACCAAGGGCATTTTGTGAAATATCACTGTTTTGCGATGTCATGCTATTTTCTGTAACTCTCAACAAGAGTTGGTCTGGAGTGAGATACCATCTCTATTATGGAAATACTTAATTTGTGTGTTATATACAACACATACTCTCATCTACGTCTCGTATAACTTCAATGGTGAGCTGTGAGCATCTATGAAACGGTGCACATCTACAATATGAATTCATCGAATTGTTCTGCTTAACAGTAGAGATTTATTTAGGTATAGATGACATCAGTCCAAACCTCTATATGAAGCGCTTTCAACTATCAAACCAACAAGAACTCCTTGGACTGTAATTTGAGTTTGTCACCTCCAAGTCAGAGCAAAATAGCTTGTGAATGTCCTCATTATGGACCATTATTGTCAAAAAAGGACATAAAACTCCTGATTTAGGAGCTCAACAAACCACACATACACAACTGGAGTAGCCCTGGGAAGATTAAAAATAGAGAGGAACTTTAGTGTTTTGGGCAAGAGAGTGAGCAAAAGGCTGAGCCATGAGTTCAATCGTGTTTTTTATCAAACTAGATTTAAGTGTGGTGCATTGTAAGTTCAAGATGAGGAGAATCAAGAAATCAAGAGCTGGGAATGCTCTGCACTCTGTTCTTTTGTGTGTGTGTGTCTTATGATGACTAGTTTTGATCTAGTCTCTGATAATGACTTTATGTTTTTCAACTTTTGGTTGCCTGAAGATTGTCCCACGCCATAGAAATACAACCAGTGGTAAAGTACACAAATGTTGAACGATACAGCTAGGACAGCTTTCGTAGCTATACAACTCAGAAAACGTTTGCGTGTTGCAATTTCAAATTGCGCTATCGCTATCATAAAGACAGTTTTTCTAAGGAATAAGAAGACGTGTGCCAATGGACAGGAAGGGAGTGTGTGGGGGGGGGGGGGGGGGGGGGGAATGAGATGGACAAATTGCAAACACATTTCGTTGATTTGTTCTTTTTCCCTGCTTAGGGACCTGTAGGGCAGTGATCAGTGCTGTGGGACACATGGAAATACATTGGTCAGATTATGAAAGCAGGCCAATTCACTCTCAACGCTCCTATAGCTATCTCTCCTCCTTCTCACTCTGCAAGCTCTATTAACCGTATGCGGAGAAAGTAGCACATCAGAGTGATCAAAACAAAACAAACCATTAGGAAAGTTCCCCTTACCCTGTGTACTCTCTCTGTTTCTGTGTGTGTCTCTCTCTACACACGCACACACACACACACACACACACACACACACGCGCGTGCGTGCGCTTGCACGCACAAACACACACACACACACACACGCACACACTCTGACACTGGTGGTGGGACTGTTGTTTTGTATTCCCTTCTTCTGAGCGGACTGACTAACTCTCAGGGGTGGGTGGGGTCTGTTTCCAATTTTCGACCCTCTCCCCGTCCCGAGTCCCAAGCAACATCACCTCCGAATTCAACGACAAAAGGAAAAACCTACTGTAGGTACAATAATCATATTTTCCTCCGAATGCCCAGAGTTTTTCCGCATGTGATATTAGTGTGGTATTATTTAACATGAACAACAAAGCGAGTGTGGGAAGCTACATCACAAAGCGAGGAAGAACCAAAGCTAGAGCTGTTCTCCAGAAACGCACAATGAGAGACTTGACACATGAACATCTGCCGTGGAGTTTGACTCAAACAAGATGACAACAACGATGAATCAACAAAACTCTGTCTTTACCAACTTAAATAAACAACATATCTCCTCATCTGCACACTTGTTACCCTTACTCTCTAACTTGAGCATGTCAAGTACAGTGGGAGTTGAAGTGAAGTGTAAAGTGACATCTCATTCTCTTGTCAGCCCATCTCTAATAGCATAGAACCCCTGAGAAACCAGATTGCAGAGTGATACAAAAGTACCCATCTGAAACAGAACAGTAAAACTATTTTTTCTTACCAGTATTAGATCTGGACAGCCAGTGTTATGTGCTTTCTTGTCCCTCATACAGCAGTCAGCAAGCAGGTCAATCTCAGAGGGACGGGTTGAAGTGGGCGGGTGGGTTAGATACTTGCTGGACAGCGGAGTGGGTAGAGAGCAAGTGCGTACGTTCAAGGAGAGAGAGAGAGAAAAAGTGCTTGAGACAAGGGGCTTGCTCTGCCTTTTGAGCCACTCTCACTTCCGCTCTCTCTCTCTCTTTCTCTCTCTCTCTCTCTCTCTCTCCCCCTCTCTCCCCCTCTCTCCCTCTCTCTCCCTCTCTCTCAGACTCACACAGTTGCTCAGCTCTATCAGTGTGATGTAGGTTTTGTCAGTGCAGCCCCCGAACCAGAAGCTACGAGGAGAGGAAGAGAAAAAAATGGAAAGTGTGTGTGAGCAGTGGTGTAAAGTACTTAAGTAAAAATACTTTAAAGTACTACTTAAGTCGTTTTTTGGGGTATCTGTACTTTACTTGACTATTTCTATATTTTTGACTACTTTTACTTTTTACTCCATATATTTTCCCTGACACCCAAAATACTTGATATATTTCGAATGCTTAGCATGACAGGAAAATAATCAATTTCACGCATTTATCAAGAGAACATCCCTGGTCATGCCTTCTTTCTCTGATCTGGCGGACTCACTAAACACAAATACTTTGTTTGTAAATTATGTCTAAGTGTTGGAGTGTGCCCCTGGCTATCCATAACTTAAAATAACAAGAAAATGGCACCCGTAAGGTTTGCTTAATATAATAATGGTGAAACGATTTATACTTTTACTTTTTATACCAAATACTTTGACTTTTACTCAAGTAGAATTTTACTGGGTGACTTTCACTTTTACTTGAATCATTTCCTATTTAGGTATCTTTACTTTTACTCAAGTTTTAAATAAGGTACTTTTTCCAACACTGTGTGTGTGTGTGTGTCTGTGTGTGTGTGTGTGTGTGTGTGTGTGTGTGTGTGTGTGTGTGTGTGTGTGTGTGTGTGCGTGCGTGCGTGCGTGCGTGCGTGCGTGCGTGCGTGCGTACGTGCGTGCGTGCGTGCGTGCGTGCTTGCGTGTGTGTGTGTGTGTCAGAGAGAAAGAAAGAGCGAGAGAGAGCGAGAGTGTGAGAGAGAGAGAGAGAGAGAGAGAGAGAGAGAGAGAGAGAGAGAGAGACTGTAGCAGCCAGGGGCAGACATTGACAATGGCAGGAAATGTTGTATCAGGATGCACTGTATGAAAATACAAACAGTAAAATCAAATAACACCCATAAAAACAACTTAAAAACACATTGTACTCAAAATATCCTTTAGGAAGGTAGTGTTTTGACAGTTACTGTACGTTTTTAACCTGGCATTACAATGCAATATCCCTCGGGCATAACAATGTATCTTGTAGAGGGCTTTTACTGCAAATGATTATTTATTGATAGTCACTGGTTCAGGGAGGTCTCTCACAAACCATGATCAATAAGTTGAATGTGTTATTAGTCATATATACGGGATACGCATGGAATACATTTTCCAACAAAATTCTTACTCGCAGGTTCCTTCTCAACAATGCAACAACAATAATAAATAAGAAAATAAAAGAATACGAACATAAAGTAAATGGCAGTAGAATAATACATTTTAGTATAAGTATAATACAGGAAGGCACAATTTATAGTCCAATATTTACACCTGTATTGGGGAAGGGGGGAGGGCAAGTGTACAAATTGAGCAGTATAATAAGAGTCTGGTAGCAGCAGTTGTGATGTGTGTGTAGCATTAAAGTGTGTGTGTGTGTGTGTGTGTGTGTGTGTGTGTGTGTGTGTGTGTGTGTGTGTGTGTGTGTGTGTGTGTGTGTGTGTGTGTGTGTGTGTGTGTGTGTGTGCGTGCGTGCGTGCGTGCGTGCGTGCGTGCGTGCGTGCGTGCGTGCGTGCGTGCGTGCGTGCGTGCGTGCGTGCGTGCGTGCGTGCGTGCGTGCGTGCGTGCGTGCGCGCGCGCGCGCGTGTGTGTGTGTGTGTGTGTGTGTGTACTGTATGTCTGTTTGGATGCGTGCGTGAGTGAGTGAATGTGTGGTAAGGTGCGGACATACAGAGCAGGTGGTCTGTCCAGTTCAAATGTTTAGCAGTCTGATGGCTTGTAGATAGAAACTGTCTCTGAGACGGTTGGTATCAGACCTCATGCTTCGATGCCGTCTACCCGACGGTAAGTGAAGGTACAGCTCGTGGCTGGGGTGTGTGGGGTCCTTGATGAAGCTGCGTTCCTTCCTCGGGCCCCACTTCGAGTAGATGTCCTGGATGGGTAACAGTTGTGTATTTATTGGCTGCGACGACTGCCAATTTACCAATATTAACTGGAAGGACAGAGTCATCTCCAAAAAAGAATAAGGGAAGGATCTAGTGGTACCGTCATATTAGTGACCTGTGATAAAATCTGAATAATGCCTTCCCAATAATTGCCTAGTTCAGGGCAGGACAAAAACATATGCAGAAGTGTGCCCACACCCGTTTTACATCTTGGGCCAAATGTTGAATATTTAGAATGTATCTTATACAGTCTCTCGGGTGTAGTAGACCCTGTGTAAAAGATTTGATTGCATCAACTTGTGCCTTGTGTTAATATGAAAGGTGCTGGGCATCTAAAAATAGTTTTCTCCATTTGTCATCCTCAAAAATGAGACCAAGGTCATCATGCCACTTCATGCAAGCCTTCAGGGCTTCATCATTCCCTAACAGAGCTTGAAGACTAGAGGACATGTAAGAAATGAAACCTTTTACCCCTTTCCTCTCCAGTCACAATATATCATTTGTCGATTTACTCAATGGGCTGAGTCCTACCTCCCTGTTGAGTGGCAATACAATGCCTAACCTGTAGGTACTTGAAGAAATTAGTTTGAGGTAACTAAAAATGAGATGCCAGTTGTTAAAAGGATAGTGGTCCACCTTCTCTATACAGATGACCAAATGTTTTAATTCCTTTGTTGAACCAAGAAAATGTAACACCATCTCTCAGGGCTTTGGGTAAGATGGGGTTATTATAGAAAGGTGTTTGTTCATACATGCTATGCCCTTCTGTTTGTTTACAGACTTCAATCAATATGTTTAGAGTGTTTTTAATTAAAAGGTTGTTTATCAGACCTAGCAAAGATTTAAGTGGGCTAATATAAGGTATAGATGCCAATGAAACAGGGGAAAGACTATTCCTCTATCTGTCTCCAAGAGGGTGAACACGGTGTTGTATCTTGCCATAGCCACAGCCCTTTAACTGAGATTCCCAGTAATACAACTGGAAGTCAGGTAGAGTAAGACCTCCTTCTGAGTATGGTTTCAATAAAGTTGTGTGTTTCAGAGACTTTCCTATTAAGTTGTTTGTAGAAAACTTTGGGAGTAGGAAAGGCCAAGGTTTGAAAAAGGTACAGAAATGGTGGTAATATATTCATCTTTAAGAGAAATGGGTAAATCCTGCCATCTATCCAATTCTTCCCCAACCTTTTTGAGAAGTGGAGTATAGTTCAGTTGATACGGCTTAATATTTTCAGAAGGAATTTGCAATCCCAGATATGTCATTTTCGGATGTCTCCAAGAAAACGGCTGGTCTAGAATTGGGTTCTGCATAGCTGCCCTGTTAAAAGGCATGATTATACTCTTTCATAGGTTTATTTTATATCCTGAAAAGGTCCCTTATTCTTTCAGGATGTAAACTAATGCTCAGAGTGAAATTTCTGGTTTAGTGAGGTAAAGCAAAATGTCATCGGCGTATAGCGAGACCAGATGTTTACGCCCACCTATACGAACACCATCGATGAATGGATGAGATCTAAAAGCTTCCGCCAATGGCTCGATAGCCAAAGAAAAAAAGAGAGGACTAGCGGGATAACCTTGTCTTGTGTCACGTGATAGGGAGGACTGGGAGGAAACGTTTCCATTAGTCAGGATCTGAGCTACCGGACATTTGTACAGTAATCTAATCAGACCTACATACTTAGGTCCAATATTCATCATCTGTAAAAATACAAACAGGCGGTTCCATTCTATGCGGTCAAAAGCTTTTTCCGCATCAAATGAGGCCGCCACCACACGTTCTTGGTCATTCTCTACATAATGCATACTATTAAATAATCTTCTGATATTATCAGGAGATGAGTGGTTTCTTACAAAGCCAGTTTGGTCCATATCAACCAAATCAGGATGAACCTTGTCTAGTCAAAGAGCTATGAGTTTTGCAAGAATCTTATATGAAGTGTTCAATAAAGATATTGGTCTATTCAACCCACAAAGCAGAGGATCTTTCCCAGGTTTCTAACAAAACTGTGACCAGTGCTTGTTCAAGTGTGCCTGGGAGCTTTTCTGTCTCTATGGCATGAATAGGCATATTGCAAAGAGCCTCAATTAGTTTGGGTAAAAAGGATCTATAGAATTCAATAGGGAATCCATCTAACCCTGGTGATTTTCCCCCAACAGTTTTGAAAATGGAATCTCTAATTTCCTCAAATCTAATCTCTTTCTCCAAGTACTATCTATCGTCATCAGTTATAGCTTGTAAATTGAGTTTGTTCAAAAACTTGTGCATTGTGGCAGGGGCATCCCCTTCAGACTTGTACAATGTTTCATAAAACTCCCTAAGACTAGATTAATTTCCTCAGGACCCTGAACAACTGTGTTATTGGGCAGCTTAATAGAACTAATAACTTTACTAACTTCCTCTCGCCTTATCTTCCAAGCAAGCAACTTTCCTGCTTTATCTCCATGTTCATAGTCGTTTTGTTTTGTTCTCCTAAGTGCATGTTATATTGCAATTGCTTTGAGTCAAATTTTTGTGGAGTTGAGTTGTCAAATGTTATACTATGTTAATTTTCCAGATCTCAAATGTATTTCTCCAACAAATCTACTTGAGCCTTATACATCTTAGGAGCACCTAATATAAACAAAATTATTTGCCTTCTCAGATACGCAAGGAGAGCGTACAATTGGGGGGGAGGCAGAGTTGTTATTCGTGCTAAACAAAAGAAGTTGATATGAGTGTTTAGAAATGTTACAAATGTGAGATTATTTAGTAAGTATGTGCCAAACCTCCACCTTCTTGAGGGTGGTTGTGTTTTACTGACTGGTAATGAAGCCAGCATGGCAGAATTATCTGATATAGGTTTTGGTAAATACTTACACCCCCGTAGTTAAACTTCCCTTGCCTGCAGGAATAAGAAATAAGTCAATTCTAGAGTAACATTTTAGCTACTTGTGTGAGGTTGATACAATTAGAGGAAGATATATCATTGGAAGAGTCCAGTACCAAGTTAAAAACCCCTGCCATTATTATCTCTGATGAGGGGCACATTAACTTCCGAAAGATCATGGTTAGGCCCATACACATTCACAATGGTTGTGGGCTCAGTGTTAATGGAATCTTGAATGATCACAAATGTACCCCCTTTGTCTTTAACCTGAGTTTGTAGCTGAAAGGGGCAACGCTTATTAATGAGAATGGCCACCCCTCTTGCCCGAGAGGTGAAAGATGAATAGTACACTTGACCCACCCACTCTCTCTTCAGTTTATCACGCTCAGAGTCAGTCAGGTGTGTCTCCTGAAAAAGAGCTATATCAACCTTATGCTGCTTTAGATTATTCAGAATGCACTTGCGCTTGACTGGGAATTTAGTACCCCTAATGTTAAGTGTCATAAATGTATAGGTATTAGGTGCTGAAATCTTTAAGGAAAATAAGAAAAAGGGAAAGAGATATATACAAATTGTACAAAAGGATATTATGAAAGTATAAAATAGTCAACATCTAGTGTTTAAATTCGAGTGCCTTTGGAAATTTTTATAAGATTCGAATTGCTCCTCGAGTTTAGAAATGGCGTCTTCCAACATCTTGTACTTTTGATCCACATCCTCGTGGACGTCCAGGATGGCAGCCTGGTGGGTCAGCATGGTATTTTTCTAACTTTGTCACTCGTCCCTTTGTGACTTTCTGGTCTTCGTGGAGTTTATCGACCAGCACATGCATTTTGATGAGGCGTTCAGAAAGTGTCTCTTCAATGTTTTTTATACCCTTGTCCATCTCCATTCTGAACCATGCTGGTGCTTCTTCCGAGCTAGCATCCACCGAGGCCGAAGAAGGGCAGACAGAGGGGGAACTTTTCCATGCGTCATCTGAGTCTTTGCAAGATTGGGCATCTTTTGTTTTGGTGATAAAAGAGACGTATTAACTTCCAACTCACTATTAACAAACAGGTCAACCATGTCAAAATGCCTTAAAAAATTTCAAAAGTTCGAGGTCGATATACAGACGCGTCTTGTTAGAGCTTTGCTATTGCCGTAAGTCCAAGTATTCACTCTTTTGAGAGTTATCCTCACATCAGCCTCAGAGAGCGAAAGCACCTGGTCGCCCGGAGCAGCAAGAGTCTTGCTGGATGGCTCAGTATTGTCTGCCTCGAAGCGAACATAGAATGTGTCTGGGAGGGAGGCTTTGGTGGGCAATGCACAGCTGGATTTGCCAATAAGTTAACCAGATCATTTCTGAAAAGCCTGATCTGTCCTAGTTCACAGAGAAATATTAAATTAATATGGACATGGCATGGCCTAACTGACTCTGTATAACCCACACTCAACTTTAGTTTAATTTAAGTGTTTATTAAAGTTAGCTGGCTAGCTTATTGATCCTGCTTTCTGAAAAGCAACGTTACTATGGTAACAACGTACAGTGGCAGTGTAAAGACACAAATGGGCCATTCTCTGTAATCACAAACACAAACCGACATTTTTTACTGATTCGATTTCAGCTTGAGTGAAAGTTAATGATAGGAAAATGCGGAGGATGTGGGTGATATGGAAAAAACAATTGAGGCAGGAGGAGATTCAGAGCTTTTAGTAATGGTTGGACCTGGAATTGCTGAAATTATTGGTTTATAAATAAATCTTTGCTTCAAACTGAGAGTAAAAATACTTTCAGAGAGGCAACTGAGGAAATGTAGGAAGTTCATGTAGGAATATGAATACTGCTGTAGATGATCCTCAGTGGTGTTCTGGTTATGGATTACGAAGGAGAAAGCTTGACTTGGTCGCACACACATGCACACACACAAGCACATTAATACATCTCTGCATGCACACACTTCAGAAACAGTGCACACCAAGGACATGTAGGCTACAACACCATGGAAGTAAACACTTGACCGCCTTTATTTTTCCTTTTCTTTAATGAATCAACATTATGCTTTCATTTCACCTATCAAAACAACTCTAGCCCCACCAGACATAACTCAAGGACAGAACGAACCAGACAAAACAAGTCAACAACAACTGCCATGTTAAGGCTAGGTGACACTATGCTAGGTTAAATAACAGCAGGTACATTGCTAATGCTAACATTAGCAATGTTATTGTGGATTCATGTGTTTGTTTGAAGGTGGCACGTGACCTTAGACTTTCTCTGTCAGTCGACTGAAACAGCAACTGCTCCCTTGGAGAGATAATAGGAGAAGTGGCGAAGGTTGAGAACTCGCGTGACCTGGGCCTGTGGTCTGGCTCTCTGCGCTACGGCGCTAGCCACCATGGATTAGCTAGCCGTCCAACTGTAACCCCATCCTTTGGGAAAACACACTGACCAAAGGGGACGCGTGTTTGTGGGTTCTGACATTTTGTTTTCTTGGCGAAGCAAAATAATTATTGGTTAGGCTTCCCCCCTGGTTTCAAATCCTCTCCAAACAAACAAGTTCCATGGGCAGAATGTAGACTAGAATCCTGTCCATTTGCTCTGTGTACAGTATTGTCATAATTACAGGGTCAAAAAGGTGAGCTACAAAAATACATTTAAGATATAATTGCACGAACAGAACAATTAATGTAAAACTATAGCCTACAACATATGCTAATCATAATAAGGAGTAACCTTATGAAAAATATGTTTATTATGGTATACTGTTATTAATCTATAGGACTACTCATGAAGAAGCGTGGGAGGTTTACAAAGGGGAAAATCCTGCTCCTATTATCGGTTACAGTGCCTTCATAAAGTATTCAGACCCCTTTACCTTTTCACATTTTGTTACGTTACAGCCGTATTCTAAAATTGATTAAATAAATAAAACATCCTCAGCAATCTACACAGAATACCCCATAATGACAAAGCAAAAACAGGTTTTTAGAATTGTTTGCAAATGTATAAAAAAAAATATAAAAAAAATACCTTATTTACATAAGTATTCAGATCTTTTGCTATAAGGCTCAAAATTGAGCTCAGGTACATCCAGTTTACATTGATCATAATTGAGATGTTTCTACAACTTGATTGGAGTCCACCTGTGGTAAATTCAATTGATTGGAAATTGTTTATAAAGGCACACACCTGTCTATGTAAGGTACCACAGTTGACAGTGCATGTCAGAGCAAAAACGAAGCCATGAGGTCAAAGTAATTTTCCGTAGAGCTCCGAGACAGGATTGTGTCGAAGCACAGATCTGGGGAAGTGTACCCAAAAATTTCTGCACCACTGAAGGTCCCCAAGAACACCTTGGCCTCCATCATTCTTAAATGTGAGAAGTTTGGAACCACCAAGTCTCTTCATAGAGCTGGCTACCCAGCCAAACAGAACAATCGGGGGAGAAGGGCCTTGGTCAGGGAGGTGACCGAGAACCCGATGGTCACTCTGACAGAGCTCTAGAGTTCCTCTGTGGAGATGGGAGAACCTTCCAGAAGGACAACCATCTCTGCAGCACTCCACCAATCAGGCCTTTATGCTAGAGTGGCCAGACGGAAGCCACTCCTCAGTAAAATGGCACATGACAACCCGCTTGGAGTTTGCCAAAAGGCACCTAAAGACTCTCAAACCATGAGAAACAAGATTCTCTGGTCTGATGAAACCAAGATTGAACTCTTTGGCCCGAATGCCAAGCGTCACTTCTGGAGGAAACCTGGCACCATCCCTACAGTGAAGCATGGTTGTGGCAGCATCATACTATGCGAATGTTTTTCAGCGGCAGGGACTGGGAGACTAGTCAAGATCGAGGGCAAGATGAACGGAGCAAAGTACAGAGAGATCCTTGATGAAAACCTGCTCCAGAGCACTCAGGACCTCAGACTGGGGCGAAGGTTCACCTTCCAACATAACAACAACCCTAAGCACAGAGCCAAGATAATGTAGGAGTGGCTTCGGGACAAGTCTCTAAATGTCCTTGAGTGGCCCAGCCAGAGCCCGAACTTGAACCCAATTGAACATCTCTGGAGAGACCTGAAAATAGCTGTGCAGTAACGCTCCCCATTCAACCTGACATCGCTTGAGAGGATCTGCAGAGAAGAATGGGAGAAACTTCCCAAATACAGGTGTACTAAGCTTGAAGCGTCATACCCAAGTAGACTCGAGGCTGTAATCGCTGCCTACTGAGTAAAGGGTCTGAATACTTATGTGAATGTGATATTTGAGTTTTTTATTTTGAATAAATTAGCAAAATGTCTAATATCCTGTTTTTGCTTTGTCGTTATGGGGTATTGTATGTAGACTGATGAGGGGAAAAAACAATATAATACATTTTAGAATAAGGCTGTAACCTACCAAAATGTGGAAAAAGTCGAAAGGGTCTGAATACTTCCCGAAGGCACTGTAAGTGTGTGAAGATTGGTGGGGACATGGTTAATGTGGCCAGTTGAGTTACAGCACCTGTGTTCTGAATACCCATCACCACATTTACCAAGTGTACTATTAGTGTGCTAACATGGTGAAATGAACTACACCATTCTTCACCTGCTTATGACAGGCTTCCTTTAACTCCTCAAAAGCTTTACTGGAGACTATGATTAGTTGATGAGTAGAATAAGTTGTGCTACTGCCTGGCTGGAACAAAACCTGGACCAATGTTTTGCAGGGTATTGCCAACCCCTGCCCTAAATCATGGACAAAATAAACTAAGTCAAATTGCCTCACTAAAGTTGGGGGTACACAGGGAAAAAACTATCAAGGCCTAATGTAAAAATAATTATGTTGCTTGACAGATATATTTAGATGTACAAAGGGGTTCACTACTGGATGTGTTTTGTCCATTGTGTGTCCCAACTGTTAGCACTTTGTTGCGTGCATATGTGTCTGTTTACATGAGCAAGAGAAGGCGTCTATAACTGATAAAACCTCTTTACAAATGCACTGGTTGTACCCCCGACACAATGTAACGCATTCACTGCGATCTGGAAACCCTGAGGGCTATGGTTAAGTTATTACAAATGGCTAAATTATTCATTTTCCAATACGGAGAGAAAAGAAGGCGAAAAATACGTCAATGCTGACAGGAAGCAGGTTAGGAGTCCTTGAGGAGTACAGTGGGATCTGCATCATCTGGAAACATGAGGCACGCGTAGGCCGATACAAGACCCTAAAGATCAGTAGGAGGATGAGGAGGATGAGGAGAGGAGAGGGTTGCTTTATATGTAGGATACAGTTGAGATATATTCATGTTGGATGATTACTGTAAATGATAGATGGCATGGAACTGGAAATTATACTCTATTCTATTCCTGAAAAAACACAACTTTGTGATCCGCATCATCTGGAAATATGAGGCACGCGTGGTGGTAACAACACCGTGAAGATCAGTGGGAGGAGGAGGATTAGGAGGAGATGATTGTGACTTTATCTGGTGAACTAGTTTAGATTCACGGTAGATGACAACTCGATGAAAACATGACTTTGTGCTATCATGATTCAGTAAAAGGTCCACTACTCAAGTAAAAGATGTACACTGTGAATAAACACACACACACACACACACACACACACACACACACACACACACACACACACACACACACACACACACACACACACACACACACACACACACACACACACACACACACACACACACACACACACACACACACACACACACACACACACACACACTTACTTCCAGGAATTTTCTGAGTGTTTTTTAGCTTTCAATCAGCCGCCCGGCCCGGCGAGCCAACCTTTCCAGCAACGACGGGACAGACAGGAAGTGAGTGTTTCCTGAAAGGTCAGGGGCCGTCCAGCCAGACAAAACAAAACAAGATGCTAATTGCGTTATTTCTCGGCCTGCTTTCTATGTTACCACTTTTTTCCCTTTGTTTATAATTCCCAGTCTATTACCTGAAGACTATGTCTGTAATAGGAGTATGGGGGAGGTAGGCTAGTGGCAAGGCCCCAAAAATGTTGAGATAACCGTACCCTAGATATAACGAAACACAGCCATGTTTTTCCATATCTCTAAGGTCTTCAAAATGAAGTGAATGATTGTGTACATTTTTTTTACTGCAAAAGTGGTTAAACTGATAGATATCGTGACACACTCCCTTAACTCAAACAGTGCAGAATAATGCCTGGCTCGGATGGGGGCTCATAAACTCATCTAACCAAATATTGCACGCTCCGATACTGCTCAAATTTGGAATACAAGTACTGAGTAAGTATTAGTACTGAGTAAGTATTAAGTAAGTCATGTCTGCCCTACATACAGAAACAAACAGCATTAGGATATCTTTAAGCATTTAGGAAATATAGACCTGTAAACACACAGATACAATAGGTGGAAATATGATGAATGTAATCTTCACTTTTTGGTAGCTGTTTAATAGACAACTTTGTCAAGTCAAATTTGCTCTCATTCGGTGCTGTATGGTCCCGCCTGACAAAAATGGATACAGTAAAACATTTTTTTTAATGCTGTGGCTATTGTAATCGGCTCTAAGGGAAACAATTGGGGTCAGACATTGAAATTACATTTTTGGGGGTCCAAGATTCTTTCAACGATTTTGTATCATTAGGCCTTAGTCTTGCAATTAAGTAAGGGGGCCATCACAGATTATCTTTATATTTAGCCTCAAATCCAATATGGCGGCCAAAATCTAATAGAAGTTAAAACACCTGTAAATATTAATTTTGTAAATGAGAGTCATGCCTATAAAGACCATTTGGCCAACATGATTTACATTCGACTGCATATAAGTAGCCCTTATTAATTTTGTATTGTGTTATTCTTTCTTTAAAATGGTTTCATTGGTATATTTAGGACTATGAGTGGCACTGCCATGCCTCTGTTGTGTTTGAATAGCTTAAGCAAACTAGTTGTTTAATGTGTGTTCATGTTTTAATCTTATTCACACACTTACAGCATTTTAACAATGGGCAATTCCACAAAATATAATAACAAACACACAGTAGCGACCCTTCACATGCTACAAGTCCCGCCTTTCCCATCTCCTCATTGGTTTTTAGGAGCATATACCCACGTGCCAGCTCCTCATTGGTTTTTAGGAGCATATACCTACGTGGGTGATTCAAAGATGAACTGCGGTCCACACTCCAGTCCAGTCGGTAGTGGTAATGCACCTTAAAGTTGGTTGCCAACCACCATATAAAGTCCGAAGAAGAAGAAGAAGCCTGAAGCAGGAGAGATTTCTAGAAACAAACGTTTTCTGTTTTATCTGTGGATTAATTGTCGGAGTAGAGGACCTTGTGCATTTCAGGTAAAATAACAATGTTTATATCCCAGGCCAAATTTGATAGTAACAGCAAGCTAGTTAGTTAAATTGCCATAAATGTTTAATGCGTTTCGACCTGTCCCCAAATTAATATAGTTGGTTCAGAGTTTGTTTTGATATTTCAACATGCGTGTCCTAATCACATCTGGTGAGGGTTGACAAAATCAACATGCGCGCGATGGCGCACGTGGATGCACGCACACGTGTGGTCTGGTAAGCATGTAATACAACATACAATGTATGCACAGCCCTCTTATCCCACTAAAACTAAGTGTGCAAGGTAGCCAGTGGTGGTTGTAGTTATGGGGTCTCACCAGCTTGCGCAGCTGGTTGTGAAGGAAAGTTTGTGAATAGGCTGTCACAAAAAGACTTGCCTTTCGATCTTTCTAATGACTAATTGGCCTGTGGATGGATTTTTTTTTATGTTGAATGTGGCAAAAAGTCCAACATATTTCTTTATATTCCTTTGGAAGTCATTTAGGATGAAACGTTGGCCTATATTAACTGTGGGTGGTTGGCATTGATTACGGACTACTGTCGGATACATTTGCACTCGGTCTTGACTCGGTCTCGGACAGTAAGGACTCGTAAATTCTTCCCGAGACCAGCTGAGACCAGCAGACGAGCGGAGTAAAAAACTCATAATTATCAGCTTCCATTCAGTCAGCGGGAAATAAACTGATTCGCCAGGCCAAATATGTCAATGTCAATCCAATCAAATTAGCAAGGGCAATGATCACAAGTCAGTCATAATGTGGCTAATAGGCTAGTGTATATATTTATATAGCAAGCTAAAAACACAGAGCCTGATGTTAGCTAGATAGCTAGCTAGCTGCTAGGAGGATGTCATGTCATGCCATTGGAGGACTGAGTGAGAGACTGACTTTTTCCCCTCATATCGTTTTTCGGTGGCTATACACAGCTAGAGATTGTAGGTATCATTTGATTAGCTAGCAAGAACTTGAATGACTGTTATCCAGTTAGCATATCACTTGCGTTCGCAAATTCACTCTGGCTATCTACTCCAATTTCAGGGCACTCTCGTCTGAGTGTGTCAGAGCGCAAAACCATTGATGAATTTACGAACGCTCAACACCCGCTAAATATGACTGGTGTCTGTAAATGTCGGCAAAAAAAGTAATAGTTAGTCAAGAACGCTCTAGATAACATGTAAACAGCCTAACCAGCTCAGCCTAACCAGCTCATATGTGTCTGGAAGTAGCTAGCTAGCAAGCTAGCCAACTTTAGCCAGTTAGCTTGGGTGCTTGGTTGGGACAAGCATGCATTAGCAGGCAAGCTGCAGAAGGACGGGGAGGCTACAATTCCCTATCGTTTATCAGTGCAATTTTGACGGCCAACTAGCGGAAAAAGTTTGAGAAGGTTAATCTAATGTTCCTTCGTTAGATTTTAGCTCATCTTGCTCTGGTTAGCATTAGTTGTTGTTGATGTGCATAACTTAGAGAGAGACTACATTTTCATGGTTGTTTGATCAATAGGACTGTAAAGTTCACAAATGTAATGACATATTTTCAGAAATCTATTCAGGTGTATTTTGTGGCTTTTGGCGAATGCGTTCTAATGATCTAAAGCCACACTGTTGCAATTGCCTGTAAATACACAGTAGGATTCAAAGAGAATGATAGCAGGCCCGTGTGGCAAATGGCTTTTTTGTATAAAGGCTTACGGTAGCTCTGATTGGCTATAGCGCACCGGTCTGTGTAGACTCCGGTCCTGAACAAGACAGATTTTTTTTCTTCTGTTTTATTTACTGCAGTGTCTATTAATTGTCCAAACGCACGGCTGCTTTCCCACTCTACTGTATTTTCACAAAGGCCAAAAAATTCTAAGAATTTATGAAAACATGGAAATGACTTTATCTAAATTGTTGCTTGTCAGAAAATGTTTATAAAAGATTTTAATAAGATTTCATGTTGCTAAAATTGTGATGACCCTCCCACTCTGTCTGCTGAACTCTGTCTGCTTTGCTCTTGTTTTCCTTAACAGGATGTCGGTGGGCGGAGCTGGGAGGGTCGCCAGTGACATGGGACACACCTGGGCCCGGGTGTGTCCCGGGATAAATACACCTCTTCCCCATTCATCGAGGAGACTCTCTCCATGCAGACACACTGATAGATTTTGGTTGTGGCATTTTTATCGCCATTTTATTTGTTTGCTTTGGCACCTTTCAACACCACTCATTATCACATCTATGCACGCATCCACTCACTTACCCTGCTGATTACTGACTACACACACCATTGTTAATTGTACTTAGGTTACTTCAGTTAAGAAAATATATTTTTGTTATTCCTTATCTCCACGTTGTCTCCCTTTTTGTTACGAACTTCGAGCCGTAACAAAAAAGTTCCACTTTAAATGCAACAATGTTATTTTCAATGATAAAAAACACAGTTCCACTCACCAGATGATAATCATTTGAAACGTATCTTCTTGTTGAAAGTTATACTTGATAAGGGAGAAGCTAACAAATTAGCAATAACATCCTTTTTGATAACACCTGCTGCAGCCGCTGAAAACTAGCCAACAACTAAAGCCATCTAGCTACCTAGACCGTGGGAAAACTACTGCTTGCTATTGCGCAGTGACCTGTTGGCCTTCAAGAAGGCAGAAGTTCCCATACATGTTTGTAAAAATGGTCCCATCCGTTAAGTCAAAATGTGATTGGTAGATTCCACTGTCACTCCAAAATTTTGCCCTAATACAGTTGAATGGCAGATTTCTTTATCTAGCTTCTGATGGCGTAGCCAATGGCTGACTTGGCTAGCTAGATTTATCTCCCCAAAGACCAGCAAAGAAAATCCTGATTGGATATGTTTTTCTCTTCAGTGTTAACTCTTACCTTTCCAACAAAAACTGAAGAGCCAAGAAACACGGGTAATGGACATTAGACCCGTGGAAATCTGTCCCTCGGTCTGATGAGTACATATATTTGGTTCCAACCGCCGTGTCTTTGTGAGATGCAGAGTAGGTGAACAGAGGATCTCTGCATGTGTGGTTCCCACCGTGAAGCATTTGTCTCCTTCATTTGTTTTTCAACAGGACAATGACCCAACACACCTCCAGGCTGTGTAAGGGCTATTTGACCAAGAAGGAGCGTGATGGAGTGCTGCATCAGAATACCTGGCCTCAGCAATTACCCGACCGCAACCCAATCGAGATGGTTTGGGATGAGTTGGACTGCAGAGTGAAGGAAAAGCCGCCAACAAGTGCTCAGAATATGTGGCAACTCCTTCAAGACTGTTGGAAAAGCATTCCTCATGAAGCTGGTTGAGAGAATGCCAGGAGTGTGCAAATCAGTCATTAATGCAAAGGGTGGCTACTTTGAAGGATCTAAAATATATTTAGATTTGTTTAACATATTTTTGGTTACTACATGATTCCATATGTGTTATTTAATAGTTTTGATGTCTTAACTATTATTCTACAATGTAGAAAATAGTACAAATAAAGAAAAACCCTTGAATGAGTAGGTGTGTCCAAACATTTGACTGGTACTGTACATATACAGGTGATTACACCACCATTTAATCCTAATGTGGCAGCCATATTGGATTTTGGACGCAATATTGGATTTGGATTTAAATCTAGCGGGGCCCCTAATTGCAAGAGTAGGTGCTAAACATATAAAATCCACAGTGGAACCTTTGACTGGAAGAAAATCACAGTTTTTGGTGTCTGAGACCACTTTTTTATTTTATTTATTTAACTAGACAAGTCAGTTAAGAACAAATTCTTATATACAATGACGGCCTACCCCGGCCAAACCCTAACCCGGACCCGGACGACGCTGGGCCAATTGTGCGCCGCCCAGTGGGACTCCCAATCACAGCCGGTTGTGATACAGCCTGGAATTGAACCAGGGTCTGTAGTGACACCTCTAACACTGAGATGCAATGCCTTAGACCGTTGTGCCACTCTGAAGCCTACTTACTTAAGAGCTGATGTACAATAGCCACAACATTTTTTTTAAACATGTGTAACTGTATGCATTTTTGTCAGGCAGGACCATACAGCACTAAATGAGAGCAAATTTTACTTGGAAAGTTGCCTATTGAACAGCTACCAAACAGTGACATTTGCATTCATCATAAATATTCATAGTGGATACTTCCGATTGTTGTATCAAAATCAAATCCAATTGTATTTGTTATATGCACCAAAGGTGTCACGACTTCCGCCGAAGTCGGCTCCTCTCCTTGTTCGGGCGGTGTTCGGCGATCGACGTTACCGGCTTTCTAGCCATCGCCGCTCCATTTCTCATATATCCATTTGTTTTGTCTTGTTTCATGCACACCTGGTTTTCATTCCATAATCACGCTACATGTATTTAGTCCTCTGTTCCCCTCCATGTCTTTGTGTGTAATTGTTTATTGTTAATATGTTAATATGTTCACGTGCATATGTTCACGCGCTATACTTTTGTTTATTGTTCCGTGTTTTTTGGGCACTTAGATGTCATTTTGTGCCTATTGTTTTACCGGAATAAAAGTGTGCCTGTTTACTCTAATCTGCTCTCCTGCACCTGACTTCGCCTCCCTTACACAGCCTTAACAAAAGGCGTAGACCTTACAGTGAAATTGCTTACTTGCAAGCCCTTAACCAACAATGCAGTTTTAAGAAAAATACCTAAAAAATGAGAAATAAAGTAACGTATAATTAAAGAGCAGCAGTAAAATAACAATAGCGAGACCATATACAGGGGGGTACCGGTACAGAGCCAATGTCCGGGGGCACCGGCCAGTCGAGGCAATTGAGGTAATATATACGTGGGTAGTTATTAAAGTGACTTATGCATAGATAATAACAGAGAGTAGCAGCAGCACAAAAGAGGTGACTAGATGTTCAGCAGTCTTATGGCTTGGGGGTAGAAGCTGTTCAGAAGCCTCCCGGACTTGGAGCTCCGGTACCACTTGCCGTGCGGTAGCAGAGAGAACAGTCTATGACTAGGGTGGCTGGAGTCTTTGACATGCTCTCGATTGTGCAGCTGTAGAACCTTTTGAGGATCTGAGGACCCATGCCAAATCTTTTCAGTCTCCTGAGGGGGAATAGGTTTTGTTATGCCCTCTTCACGACTGTCTTGGTGTGCTTGTACCATGTTAGTTTGTTGGTGATGTGAACACCAAGGAACTTGAAGCTCTTTACCTGCTCCCCTACAGCCCGTCAATGAGAATGGGGGCGTGCTCGGTCCTCCTTTTCCTGTAGTTCACAATCATCTCCTTAGTCATGATCACGTTGAGGGAGAGGTTGTTGTCCTGGCACCACACAGCCAGGTCTCTGACCTCCTCCCTATAAGCTGTCTCGTCATTGTTGGTGATCAGGCCTACCACTGTTGTGTCATCGGGCAAACTTAATGAAGGTGTTGGTGTCGTGCCTGGCCATGCAGTGATGAGTGAACAGGGAGTACAGGAGGAGACTGAGCACGCACTCCTGAGGGGCCTCCGTGTTGAGGATCAGCGTGGCGGATGTGTTGTTACATACCCTTACCACCTGGGGGCGGCCCGTCAGGAAGTCCAGGATCCAGTTGCAGAGGGAGTTGTTTAGTCCCAGGGTCTTTAGCATAGTGATGAGCTTTGAGGGCTCTATGGTGTTGAACGTTGAGCTGTAGTCAATGAATGGCATTCTCACATAGGTGTTCCTTTTGTCCAGGTGTGAAAGGTTAGTGTGGAGTGCAATAGAGATTGCATCATATGTGGATCTGTTGGGAATGCAAATTGGAGTGGGTCTAGAGTTTCTGGGATAATGGTGTTGATGTGAGCCATTACCAGCCTTTCAAAGCACTTCATGGCTACAGACCTGAGTGCTATGGGTCGGTAGTCAGTTAGGTAGGTTACCTTAGTGTTCTTGGCACAGGGACTATGGTGGTCTGCTTGAAACATGTTGGTATTACAGACTCAGACAGGGAGAGGTTAAAAATGTCAGTGAATACACTTGCCAGTTGGTCAGCGCATGCTCGCGGGACACGTCCTGGTAATCCGTCTGGCCCTGCGGCCTTGTGAATGCTGACCTGTCTTACTCACATCGGCTGCGGAGAACGTGATCACACAGTTGTCCCCGAGGTGGTATACAAGTACATATTTCCAAGATGCATTAAGATATCCTAATGATGTTTGTTTGTGTATGTACAGTAGGGCAGGCAACTGACTACTTGTATTCCACATTTTTCAATATCAGAGCTTGCAGTTTTGGGTTACATGAGCTTAGGTGCATTATTCTGCACTGTTTGAGTTAAGGGTGTGTGTCACAATATCTATCAATTTACTTTTGCTGTAAAATATTTTTATACAACCATCCATTTCATATATGGGAAACCTTAGCGATATGGAAAAACATGGCTGTGCTTTGTTATACCTCGGGTAGGGATATAACAACGGGGCAGCAAGTACGTATAATTCTAGAGCCTAAAAGGGTTCTTCGGCTCACTCCATAGGAGAACCCTTTGAAGAACCCTTTTAGGTTCCACGTCGAACCCTTTCCCTTTTGGTTCCAAGTAGAACTCTTTTGGGTTCCATGTTGAACCCTTTCCACAGAGGGTTCTACAGGAAACCAAAAAGAAAGCCAAAGAAACCTTTTGGAATCCTTTTTTCTAAGAGTGTAGCCAAGCGGTTAAGAGGGTTGGGCCAGTAATCGAAAGGTTGCTGGTTTGAATCCCCAAGCCGACTAGGTAAAACATTCTGTCGATGTGCCCTTGAGCAAGGCACTTAACCCTAATTGGTCATATAAGTCGCTCTGGATAAGAGCGTCAGCTAAAGGACAATTTTTTTTAAATGGGTGTCTCAGAAACTAAAGCCCTTTTTAAAGATTGGCCATTAGCCTAAGGGTGGGGGAGAAGGAGTGAGAGGAGGGAAGGAAGGAAAGCCGAAGGAAGGCATTGACTGAGAATTTGAGACCAGTGGTTGTCGTGATTGGCCCTAATGGGGTGTCTCTCCCTCTCTTTTTCTCCTTACTTCCCCCTCTCCCTACCCATCTTTCTCCCACATCTTGTCTGGACATATCTAAAAATAGACTGAGCAGGAAGGTGCTTATAGGATCGAGCGGAGGGATAAGGGGGCAAAAGGAGCGGCATTGAAGTAATTAGCCAGAGACAAACAGCTGGGGAACACACGGTGTGTGTGTATGTGTTGGGGGCTGACTCCATGCAGCTGTGGATTGTCTGTCAGAGTCTACATCCCTCTCAGACTGTTACATAGCCAAAAACACATACACACACACAAACACACACACAGCAGGAAAGAGAGTAATGGGTCCCTGACAGCCAGAGCCCTAAAGAATGAAAGAATGTGCAACATGAGGCAAAGGAACAGCTGTATAGGGAAGTGGGTTTAAAGTTTAGGCTTTTTTGGCGGGTATTGGGATACGGCCTGAATTGAAGGATAGAGAGAGAGAGAGAGAGAGAGAAAAAGAGAGAAAAAGAGAGAGAACAAAAAAAAGAGATAGAGAGAGAGATGGGAAGGAAGATTGAGAGGGCGTGATGGGGAGTTTAAGAACATTGTTTGACAGAGGGAAATACACAGAGAGGTAATTATATAAAAAGCAGTTTAATTCATTGATTCAGTAATTTCATTCGAGCTTCAACTTAGAATTTCCTGCCTCAGAAATAATAGCTCCACATATGTCTCGATCAGCTAAAGAATTTGGACTTAGATCATCAGGTTAACTAAAGCCGGATATCTTCAGAAAATCCCTGATGTGTTAAGCCCTTTCTAAAACTACCTGCAGAACAGGAGAAAAGTAGTGAATAAAAAACAACACGCAGGCATGTGCACGACAGACCACAGTTCCCTACGTGGTTGGGCTGGAAATAAAATAATGTCATCAAGGTTAGGTGGGATACAAGCTTTTCGGGGTGATGATCCATGTACTGCATGTGTTCATACTGTACCTGGAAATACTGATTCATGCACAAAGCCATACATTGTGTGCACACATAACGCTCTCTCAGTCACGCAGTGTGCACACACACATGAACACACATACACACACCTCTAACAATACTATCATGTGTCAGAGGAATACATTTGTTGACGCCTTTTCCGCAACACTTAGAGATTAGGACAAACTAGGCTAAGTACATGCAGTTAAGCAATACTCATCCCTTTTGTCTTTACTTGGACAACAGATTTAGCAGTAGTACGTTTTTTAGCTAGATGTACTAATGTACTGTCTTATTACATCAGTTGTTCTGTTACAGTTACCCTTACAGTTACCCTGGCATAATGCCTATTTCCTTTAAGCTCTTTCCCATTACTTCTTTGCGTGTGGGTGTCTGTGTGTTGCCTTGTCTCTTCCTCTCTTGGAGATAAGAGCAGTAGACAGCACCTGGGTGTCTGTGGTTGACAGTGTAACTCTTAGACCCTTCAGAAGAAAAAAAAAACACACTAACTCTAAAACACACTTAGACAGTATTACCAAGAAAGCAGCAGGAAATAACTTGTGAGCAGCTACAAAGGATTTTAGGCACAAATAATTATTATGCATGCACAAAGTAAACATATGCATACACACTCATTTTTGTATTGCTATCCCTGTGATGACCAAATAACTGATTCCCATCCAAAATCCTATTTTCCCTAACCCTAAATCTAACCCTTAACCTAACCCTAACCTTAACTCTAAGCCTAAGCCTAACCTTAACCCCAAACCCATAACCCTAACCATAAAACTTTACCTAACCCTAACTCCAAACCCTAAATCTAACCATAACCCTTAACAAAATGTCTCCACTTATCCAAATTCTGCTCCTTATACTATCCTCGTGAGGACTTTTGGTCCCCACAAGGATATTTAAACAAACACACACACACACAGTTTTGTACAGCTAACCTTGTGGGGACACACAATTCGGTCCCATTCAAAATCCTATTTTCCCTAACCCCTAACCCTAAACCTAACCCGTACCTTAACCCTAACCTTAACCCAAAAACCTAACCTTAACCCTAACCCTAAACCTAACCCTAGCTCCTAACCATAACCTTAAACCCCCTAGAAGTAGCGTTTGACCAACAAAATGTCCCCAGTTGGTCAAATTTTTGTTTGTTTACTATTCTTGTGGGGACTTCTTGTCCACCCCCCCCCCCCCCACACACACACACACACACACACACAAAACACTTTGAATAGGTCAATGTGGATCATAGTTACATGTGCACGTTCAAGAGCCTTTGGCTTTGAGGCCTCCTCTTGTGAAATTCCCCTTACAGTGGTTCTACTGAAAACTTGACTGTCACCGTAGTAGACGTGACTTCATCAGAGCAAGTGTGTGGTGTGTGTGTGTGGTTGATAGGGAACAGGGGCGACATATTGACACACCTGCATACTGCCGGAAATGCACCCGGCAACTCACCGCACACACACCATCTGCACTGTAACACTATTCTGTCTCCCCAAATGTTAGTCTCTGATATACAGCATGACCATAGTCAGTAATTACGTCTTTCAAACAATGGTCATACAGAAATAATTAACGTCCCAAGTCATTAAAAAAATGATGGGTCCTGATAGGCAGGGCTCATTTCAGTGTGGACAAAGAGGGTTAGGTACAATAACACCGGTGCATTTACCTCATTAGGACTCGAGGGACAGTGATTGTGTGTATGTGTGCATGCATGCATGCGTGTGTATGTGTGTGTGTGTGTGTGTGTGTGTGTGTGTGTGTGTGTGTGTGTGTGTGTGTGTGTGTGTGTAGAGACAACACTCTCTCACGCTTGTCTGTGCAAGGGATAAGTTACAGGCGGCGTAGGAGAAGTAGGAGGAGAAGTCTTTACTATCCATATCTGCTCCCACACACTTCCTTCACTTAGTGCCTCGTCCCTCTGGGATTAATAGGGAAGAAAGGGAGAGGAATTAGGGAACCTCCCTGTTATGTTACAAACCTTTGTGCCATTGACAGACATACACGCGCACACACACACGCACACTCACACGCACACTCACACGCACACAGGAATGTCTTACAAACTGTACACATACAGGCACACACACAAGCTTGCACGCACGCACGCACGCACGCACGCACGCACGCACGCACGCACGCACGCACGCACGCACGCACGCACGCACGCACGCACGCACGCACGCACGCACGCACGCACGCACGCACGCACGCACGCACGCACGCACGCACGCACGCACGCACGCACGCACGCACGCACGCACGCACGCACGCACGCACGCACGCACGCACGCACGCACGCACGCACGCACGCACGCACACACACACACACACACACACACACACACACACACACACACACACACACACACACACACACACACACACACACACACACACACACACACACACACACACACACACACACATCAGAATAATAGAGATAAATGTGTCAGGCCAGTAGATCTAACATGTCTAAAAACAACATTTTCTACAACCCCCAATCTACCCCAAAGTCTCATGGGAGGTCACACTGTCTTTCTGATGTATCCAAGTATCCCTTCTCCCCTCCTCCCGATATAGACAAAAACATAAACAAAGTTATAGTCAAAATCCACAAGCTTAAATATAGCCACTTGTGTGACACACTCCTTTTTAAATAGCCTCACGGTAATTGAGTGCGTGTGTGTGTGTGTGTGTGTGTGTGTGTGGGTGGGTGGGATGGTATAGAAAGTTTAGAGGAAAGACGAATACACTGCGAAAGGAAGAATAAAGAGAAGGCACATGTTTAGGGCCCAATTCTTCCCAGAAAGAGGAGCCTGGGTGGGATCAAGTACCCTTTACTTTACATTTAGTCAACTGAAATACAAACATTTGGCATGGAAAGGAAGAGTTGACAAAAGCTGTCTCGTCTGGGTTGTGTTCGGTAGGGCATAACGTAACAAAATGTTTTAAAAGGAAAACGAAACATTTGGCATGGCAATGAAGAGTTGACAAAATCTGTCTCATCTGGGTTGTGTTCAGTACGGCATAACGTAGCAAAGCTTTAAAAAGGAAACATTTTAATTCAGGTTGGACAAGTTCAGATACTACCTCCATTTCACTGTTTCTCCTGTATTGTGCCTACAGAACATGATACTTAGGTCAGGGATCAAGGTAACCATTGGCACTGGCAATCTTTATTTGATTAGTTAATGGACACCTGTCATAAGCCTTTCTCTCTTTGCATGTCCCTCTCTCACGCTGTACTTTTCTCTTTCTCTCTGTTAGGTGTATGTAGGTCAATGTAACCACAGGGCTGAACTGGAGCTCTACAGGTGTCCTGGATCCACAGCTGTGAAGCACAGAGAAGCCTGTGGTTTTTACACAGAAAACACCCTGCTCCTGTACACGGACCATATCACAGGCTGTTTTCTGTGTATTATGCACAGTGCTCAGCCACAGTCCTGTTGCAGGGAAATCTCATTACGACTTGGACACACATGCACACAGAGAGAACCAAAATACCCATGGCTTACTGTATTGCTCAATGTTTTCTCTGTCCCACCTAGGGCTTTAGAAAAGCACAAAGGTGCAGCTTACGTATTTGACATTTACATGACACAGTAACATTCACAGCCCTGAGTCTTCAATATATGCCATTTAGCAGACTATTCTATCCAAAGCGACTTATATTCATGCATAGATACATGTTACATACGGGTGGTCCCAGGAATCAAACACACTATCCTGGCATTTCAAGCCCAGTGCTCGACCAACTGAGCTGCGGAGGACAACAGTCTCACCACTCCGTTTGATACTACATGCCCTTGCTATAGAGCTTTCACATCTTTCTCTCATCTCTAAATCTCATCAGATCCATTTCTGTGGGTATAACTAACAATATACACCGAGTGTACAAAACATTAAGGACACCTGCTCTTTCCATGACATAGACTGACCAGGTGAATCCAGGTGAAAGCTATGATCCCTTATTGATGTCACTTGTTAAATCCACTTCAATCAGTGTAGATGAAGAGGAGACAGGTTAAAGAAGGATTTCTAAGTCTTAAGACATGGATTGTGTATGTGTGCCATTCGGAGGGTGAATGGGCAAGACAAAATATTTAAGTGCCTTTAAATGGGGTATGGTAGTAGGTACCAGGCGTTTGTGTCAGGAACTGCAACGCTGCTGGGTTTTTCACACTCAACAGTTTCCCGTGTGTATCAAGAATGGTCCACCACCCAGAGGACATCCAGCCAACTTGACACAACTGTGGGAAGCATTGTAGTCAACATGGGCCAGCATCCCTGTGGAATGCTTTCGACACCTTGTAGAGTCCATGCCCTGATGAATTGAGGCTGTCCTGAGGGCAAAAGTGGAGGGGGCAACTCAATATTAGGAAGTTATCCTTAATGTTTTGCAGGCTACTGTACTTATAGCCACATCAATACAGTGTTCATGTTTCACTAGCTCACAATCAGCGACCAAATTCTTGGGCCTCTGACTCATGATTTCTAACATCGCTTTACAGTTCTAAGGTCAACTTATATGGATTGCAGGATCGCTTCATCAACGGTGCTTATTCTCTTGAATTCATGTCAAAAGTAAGTTAAAGCTGTAACACATAGGGTATATCTCGCTTCAGCCAATGACCTTTTGCAGAAACCCAAAGAAACAGTCTCAGACATCCAAGTCCATGGATTCAGATAAGACTTTCTAGACAGATCTTGCTTATCACTTCTTATGGTGTGCAGAGTGAGGAGCAGGGTGGAGACTCATCCCTTACAGATGGATGGCTATCACCTCTGACAAACAGCAAACTCAGATCCCCACAGCAGAGGAGACAAGACGGAAGAATTAATGAATGAAGACGGAAGAAAGATGTTTTCAAATGAGTCATCCAACCTTCAGGTTTATGATTCATTGTATTCTTTAAAAACATTTTTTTATGTAATGTTAAGGGTTGGATCAGCTTTAATATTGAGGATAGATTGTTTCTTCCATCAATGTAATTGTCTGCATCATTTCCAATCCCCCATATATTTTTGGGGTAAATATATACAGTGGGGCAAAAAAGTATTTAGTCAGCCACCAATTGTGCAAGTTCTCCCACTCATTTTGTCTGTCATAGTTGAAGTGTATCTATGATGAAAATTACAGGCCTCTCTCATCTTTTTAAGTAGGAGAACTTGCACAATTGGTGGCTGACTAAATACTTTTTTGCCCCACTGTATATCCATATACAGTCGTGGCCAAAAGTTTTGAGAATGACACAAATATTAATTTTCACAAAGTTTGCTGCTTCAGTGTCTTTAGATATTTTTGTCAGATGTTACTATGGAATACTGAAGTATAATTACAAGCATTTTGTAAGTGTCAAAGGCTTTTATTAACAATTACATGAAGTTGATGCAAGGAGTCAATATTTGTAGTGTTGACCTTTCTTTTTCAAGACCTCTGCAATCCGCCCTGGCATGCTGTCAATTAACTTCTGGACCACATCCTGACTGATGGCAGCCCATTCTTGCATAATCAATGCTTGAAGTTTGTCAGAATTTGTGGGTTTTTTGTTTGTCCACCCGCCTCTTGAGGATTGACCACAAGTTCTCAATGGGATTAAGGTCTGGGGAGTTTCCTGGCCATGGTCCCAAAATATCGATGTTTTGTTCCCCGAGCCACTTAGTTATCACTTTTGCCTTATGGCAAGGTGCTCCATCATGCTGGAAAAGGCATTGTTCGTCACCAAACTGTTCCTGAATGGTTGGGAGAAGTTGCTCTCGGAGGATGTGTTGGTACCATTCTTTATTCATGGCTGTGTTCTTAGGCAAAATTGTGAGTGAGCCCACTCCCTTGGCTGAGAAGCAACCCCACACATGAATGGTCTCAGGATGCTTTACTGTTGGCATGACACAGGACTGATGGTAGCGCTCACCTTGTCTTCTCCGGACAAGCTTTTTTCCGGATGCCCCAAACAATCGGTAAGGGGATTCATCAGAGAAAATGACTTCACCCCAGTCCTCAGCAGTCCAATCCCTGTACCTTTTGCAGAATATCAGTCTGTCCCTGATGTTTTTCCTGGAGAGAAGTGGCTTCTTTGCTGCCCTTCTTGACACCAGGCCATCCTCCAAAAGTCTTTGCCTCACTGTGCGTGCTCACACCTGCCTGCTGCCATTCCTGAGCAAGCTCTGTACTGGTGGTGCCCCGATCCCGCAGCTGAATCAACTTTAGGAGACGGTCCTGGCGCTTGCTGGACTTTCTTGGGCACCCTGAAGCCTTCTCACAACAATTGAACCGCTCTCCTTGAAGTTCTTGATGATCCTATAAATGGTTGATTTAGGTGCAATCTTACTGGCAGCAATATCCTTGCCTGTGAAGCCCTTTTTGTGCAAAGCAATGATGACAGCAAGTGTTTCCTTGCAGGTAACCATGGTTGACAGAAGAAGAACAATGATTCCATGCACCACCCTCCTTTTGAAGCTTCCAGTCTGTTATTTGAACTCAATCAGCATGACAGAGTGATCTCCAGCCTTGTCCTCGTCAACACTCACACCTGTGTTAACGAGGGAATCACTGACATGATGTCAGCTGGTCCTTTAGTGGCAGGGCTGAAATGCAGTGGAAATGTTTTTGGGGGATTCAGTTCATTTGCATGGCAAAGAGGGACTTTGCATTAATTGCATTTCATCTGATCACTCTTCATAACATTCTGGAGTATATGCAAATTGCCAACATACAAATTGAGGCAGCAGTCTTTGTGAAAATTAATATTTGTGTCATTCTCAAAACCTTTGGCCGGGACTGTACATACATACATACACATACATACATATATATATATATACATAAACATTCATACATACACACATATATACATACACATATATACAGTTGAAGTCGGAAGTTTACATACACCTTAGCCAAATACATTTAAACTCAGTTTTTCACAATTCCTGACATTTAATCCTAGTAAAAATTACTTGTCATAAGTCAGTTAGGATCACCACTTTCTTTTCAGAACATGAAATGCCAGAATAATGGTAGAGAGAATGATTTATTTCAGCTTTAATTTCTTTCATCACATTCCCAGTGGGTCAGAAGTTTACATACACTCAATTAGTATTTGGTAGCATTGCCTATAAATTGTTTAACTTGGGTCAAACGTTTCGGGTAGCCTTCCACAAGCTTCCCACAATAAGTTGGGTGAATTTTGGCCCATTCCTCCTGACAGAGCTGGTGTAACTGAGTCAGGTTTGTAGGCCTCTTTGCTCGCACACTCTTTTTCAGTTCTGCCCACAAATTTTCTATGGGATTGAGGTCAGGGCTTTGTGATGGCCACTCCAATACCTTGACTTTGTTGTCCTTAAGCCATTTTGCCACAACTTTGTAAGTATGCTTGGGGTCATTGTCCATTTGGAAGACCCATTTGCGACCAAGCTTTAACTTTCTGACTGATGTCTTGAGATGTTGCTTCAATATATCCACATAATTTCCCTTCCTCATGATGACATCTATTTTGTGAAGTGCACCAGTCTCTCCTGCAGCAAAGCACCCCCACAACATAATGCCGCTTCCTCCGTGCTTCACGGTTGGGATGGTGTTCTTCGGCTTGCAAGCCTCCCCTTTTTCCTCCAAACATAATGATGGTCATTATGGTCAAACAGTTCTATTTTTGTTTCATCAGACCAGAGGACATTTCTCCATAAAGTACGATCTTTGTCCCCATGTGCAGTTGCAAACTGTAGTCTGGCTTTTTTGTTGATGGTTTTGGAGCAGTGGCTTATTCCTTGCTGAGTGGCCTTTCAAGTTATGTCGATATAGGACTCATTTTACTGTGGATATAGATACTTTTGTACCTGTTTCCTCCAGAATCTTCACAAGGTCCTTCGCTGCTGTTCTGGGATTGATTTGCACTTTTTGCACCAAAGTACATTCATCTCTAGGAGACAGAATGTGTCTCCTTCCTGAGCGGAATGATGGCTGTGTGGTCCCATGGTGTTTATACTTGCGTACTATTGTTTGTACAGATGAACGTGGTACCTTCAGGAGTTTGGAAATTGCTCCCAAGGATGAACCAGACTTGTGGAGGTCTGCAATTTTGGCTGATTTCTTTAGATTTTCCCATGATGTCACTGAAAAAAGCACTGAGTTTGAAGGTAGGCCTTGAAATACATCCACAGGTACACCTCCAATTGACTCAAATGATGTCAATTAGCCTAATAGAAGCGCATAAAGCCATTACATCATTTTCTGGAATTTTCCAAGCTGTTTAAAGGTACAGTCAACTTAGTGTATGTAAACTTCTGACCCACTGGAATTGTGATACAGTGAATTATAAGTGAAATAATATGTCTGTAAACAATTGTTGGAAAAATTACTTGTGTCATACACAAAGTAGATGTCCTAACCAACTTGCCAAAACTATAGTTTGTTAACAAGAAATCTGTGGAGCGTTTGAAAAACGAGTTTTAATGACTCCAAGTATATGTAAAGACTTCAACTGTATATATGTATATACATACATACATACATACATACATACATACATACATACATACATACATACATACATACATACATACATACATACAGTGGCTTGTGAAAGTATTCACCCCCTTGGCCATTTTTCCTATTCTGTTGCTGTCACGCCCTGACCTTGGAGATCCTTTTTATGTCTCTATTTTGGTTGGTCAGGGCGTGAGTTTGGGTGGGCATTCTATGTCTGGTGTTCTATGTTGTTCTATGTTTTGTATTTCTATGTGTTTGGCCTGGTATGGTTCCCAATCAGAGGCAGCTGTCTATCGTTGTCTCTGATTGAGAACCATACTTAGGTAGCCTGTTCCCACCTGTGTTTGTGGGTAGTTGTTTTCTGTTTTGTGTATTGCACCTTGCAGAACTGTTTGTTTGTCGTTTTGTTGTTTTTGTTCAAGTGTTCGTCTTTATTAAAAGTAATATGGACACTTACCACGCTGCACCTTGGTCCTCTTCTCCTTCTCCCGACGACGTTTGTTACAGAACTACCCACCACCAATAGACCAAGCAGCGTGGAAGAATGGACTCCTGGACATGGGAGGAAATCTTGAATGGAAAGGGACCCTGGGCAAAAACGGGGGAGTATCGCCGCCCGAAATCAGAACTGGAGGCGGCAGGAGCTCAGAACCAGCGGTATGAGGGAACACGGCTGGCAAGGAAGCCCGAGAGGCAGGGGGTGGGAACACAGGGGGTGTGGCGGAGTCAGGTTGGAGACCTGAGCCCACTCCCCGTGCTTACCGTGGCGAGAGAGTGACCAGGAAGGCACCGTGTTATGCGGTGAAGCGCACGGTGTCCCCAGTGCGCACGCATAACCGGTGTGCTACATCGCAGCTCCTCGCATCGGCCGGGCTAGAGTGGGCATCGAACCAGGAGGGATGATGCCGGCTCAGCGCATCTGGCCTCCAGTGCGTCTCCTCGGCCCGAGTTGTACTGCACCAGCATGGTGTCCCCGGTTCGCCAGCACAGCCCAGTGCGGCCTGTTCCAACTCCCCGCACTTGCCGGGCTACAGGTGGTATCCAGCCAAGACGAGTGGTGCTAGCTCTGCGCTCGAGACCGCCAGTGCGCCTCTACGGCCCAGTGTATCCGGTGCCTCGGCCAAAGACAAGGCCTCCTGCATGTCTCCCCGGCCTGGTGAGTCCTGTGCCTGCGCCGAGAATTAACCCTCCTATGTCTCCCCAGCCTGGTGAGTCCTGTGCCTTCTCCCAGAGCCAGGCCTCCTGTGTGTCTCTCCACTCCAGTGATGATACATGGCACGAAGCCTCCAGTGATGATCCATGGCAAGAAGCCTCCAGTGAGTATCCATGGCACGAAGCCTCCAGTGATGATCCATGGCAAGAAGCCTCCAGTGATGGATCCATGGCACGAAGCCTCCAGTGATGATCCATGGCAAGAAGCCTCCAGTGATGATCCATGGCACAAAGCCTCCAGTGATGATCCATGGCACGAAGCCTCCAGTGATGATCCATGGCACGAAGCCTCCAGTGATGATCTATGGCAAGAAGCCTCCAGTTATGATCCATGGCCCGAAGCCTCCAGTGATGATCCATGGCCCGAAGCCTCCAGTGATGATCCATGGCCCGGAGCCTCCAGTGATGATCCATGGCCCGGAGCTTCCAGTGGTGATCCATGGTCCGGAGCCTCCAGTGATGATCCATGGCCCGGAGCCTCCAGTGATGATCCATGGCCCAAAGCCTCCAGTGATGATCCACAGTCCAGAGCCTCCTGCGACGGTCGGCAATCCAGAGCCTCCAGCGACGGTCGGCGGTGCAGAGCCTCCAGCGACGGTCGGCGGTCCAGAGCCCTCAGCGACGGTCGGCGGTCCAGAGCCTCCAGCGACGGTCTGCGGTCCAGAGCCTCCAGCGACGGTCTGCGGTCTAGAGCCTCCAGCGACGGTCGGCGGTCCAGAGCCTCCAGCGACGGTCTGCGGTCCAGAGCCTCCAGCGACGGTCTGCGGTCTAGAGCCTCCAGTGACGGTCTGCGGTCCAGAGCCTCCAGTGATGATCCATGGCCCGGAGCCTCCAGTTTTCATAGCCAATCATTCAAAGTATCTCTACCGCTCCTGCTGTCTTTAGAGAGTTGAAAACAGCAGGTCTGGGACAGGTAGCACGTCCGGTGAACAGGTCAGGGTTCCATAGCCGTTGGCAGAACAGTTGAAACTGGAGCAGCAGCACGGCCAGGTGGACTGGGGACAGCAAGGAGTCATCAGGCCAGGTAATCCTGAGGCATGGTCCTAGTGCTCAGGTCCTCCGAGAGAGAGAAATAAAGAAGGAGAGAAAGAGAGAAAGAAAGAGAGACAAAGAGAGAAAGGGAGAGAGAATTAGAGCGAGCATACTTCAATTCACACAGGACACCCGGGGGCAACCAGGGGCAACCCGGACAGGAAGAGCACATCAGTGACTCAACCCACTCAAGTGACACACCCCTCCTAGGGACGGCATGGAAGAATACCAGTAAGCCAGTGACTCAGCCCCTGTAATAGGGTTAGAGGCAGAGAATCCCAGTGGAGAGAGGGGAACAGGCCAGGCAGAGACAGCAAGGGCGGTTCGTTGCTCCAGTGCCTTTCCGTTCAACTTCACACTCCTGGGCCAGACTACACTCAATCATAGAACCAACTGAAGAGATGAGTCTTCAATAAAGACTTAAAGGTTGAGACCGAGTCTGCGTCTCTCACATGGATAGGTGAGTGGGTGACTGTTGTTGATGTGTGCAGAGGTTCCCTGGTTCGAGCCTGGGTAGGGGCGAGGAGACGGACGAAAGTTATACTGTTACACCTGCACAGCATCTTCCTTTTTTCACAGCTGTCACAAATCAAGTTGTGCACCATGCAATGTTGATTTTGTTGTCCATTTTGTTTCAACATTTTTTGGCAAGTTGGTTTTATTATTGTGTCCTTAACCTCATAACCTCTACAGGATCGGTGGGTCCCCCGCGGACGGTAGAGCTAACGTAAACTAATGCGATTAGCATGAGGTTGTAAGTAACAAGAACATTTCCCAGGACATAGACATATCTGATATTGGCAGAAAGCTTGAATTCTTGTTAATCTAACTGCACTGTCTAATTTATAGTAGCTATTACAGTGAAATAATACCATGCTATTGTTTGAGGAGAGTGCACAGTTATGAACTTGAAAAGTTATTAATAAACCAATTAGGCACACTTGGGCAGTCTTGATACAACATTTTGAACAGAAATTACTCTTGCATTTCAAAGATCATGGTACAAAAAAAACAACAACAAACGCATGGTTTTTGCTATGTATTATCTTTTACCAGATCTAATGTGTTATATTCTCCTACATTCATTTCACATTTCCACAAACTTCAAAGTGTCACGCCCTGACCTTAGTTATCTTTGTTTTCTTTATTATTTTGGTTAGGTCAGGGTGTGACGAGGGTGGTATTGGTGTTTTTGTCTTGTCTAGGGGTTTTTGTATATCTATGGGGTTTTGGTATTGTCTAGGTAATGTAGGTCTATGGTGGCCTAAATTGGTTCCCAATCAGAGACAGCTGTTTATCGTTGTCTCTGATTGGGGATCCTATTTAGGTTGCCATTTTCCATTTTGGTTTTGTGGATTATTGTCTATGTGAAGTTGCATGTCTGCACTCGGTGTTTATAGCGTTCACGTTCGTTTGTTTAGTGTTCTTTGTGGTCATTCGTCTTATATTAAAAGTATGTATTCATATCATGCTGCGCCTTGGTCTCCTCTATACGACGGACGTGACACAAAGTGTTTCCTTTCAAATGGTATCAAGAATATGCATATCCTTGCTTCAGGTCCTGAGCTACAGGCAGTTAGATTTGGGTATGTCACTTTAGGCAAAAATTGAAATAGGGGCGGATCCTTAAAAAACACCTCAAATTAATGTCACTTTACTTGAGGTGTCCGAGCACACTCTATAAGAGCATATGACATTGTTGTGATGCCCATCATTCCATTCAATTTAATAATGTGACACAGAGGTAGGTAAATTACATAAATCCCTGTTAACATATTACATAAGTTATAATGTAGACTGTGTAATATCAGTTGTTATTAACAGGATGACAACAGGATGAACAGTTGTTTTTAACAAACATTATAACCGGTTTTACAACATCTCATGCCGTGACTCATAACTATTTAAAACTACTTCTGACAGCTTCTGACAAATGTTATAATGTGTTGTATAGCTATTATAAATGCTTTATGAATGCATGCATAAGGACAATGAAAGTAAATTGTTACCCAATGTATTACAGGTGCAGTAGAGCTGTTTTAAATTCAATATCAAACCATTTTTGTGTAACAATGAAGTCACAACTGTTTTCAATTCAAATGGTCAATTTTATTTTTAAATAACAAGATCCAGGCCAATCAGTCCTTTTGGTCCTTTTTCCACGAATGTACTCATATAGAAACAAACTTTCAGTTTCTATTAGTCACTGGCATAAAGTTGTCTTGTTTCACTGTTTACGTGTGATTCAGGTTTGGCGTCAATCCCAATTGAAGTCAGTCAATTTAGGAAGCAAACTGCACTTACAATTCAATAACTCAAAAGGAGAAGCTAATTAATCAATCAATTAATTCAATCACTGCTGTGATCTCTTCCCAACATTGTGTAAGTAGCCCTCTCACGTTTTGATAAATACCATAGTACCAGCAACTAACACAATTACTTGTTACACATACAGTGCATTCAGAAAGTATTCACACCTCTTGACTTATTCCACATTGTCTTGTGTTACAGCCTGAATTCAAAATGTATTAAATGTATTGTTTATTCTCACACATCTACACACAATGCCCTATAATGACAAAGTGAAAACATGTTTTTAGAAATGTAATCAAATGTATTTAAAATTAAATACAGAAATATCGAATTGACATTAGTATTCACACCCCGGGGTCAATACATGTTAGAATCACCTTTGGCAGTGATTACAGCTGTGAGTCTTTCTGGGTAAGTCTCTAAGAATTTTGCACACCTGGACTGTACAATATTTGTACAATATATTATTCTTTCCAAAATGTTTCAAAGCTGTGTCAAATTTGTCAGGTTTTGGCCAAGACTGTTCGGGTTTTGGTCACTAGATGTCCCCATTGCACCTTTTTTGTACCTTTTGTTTTTCTTGCTCTAATTATTGTTTGCACCTGTAGGTTATTCCCTTGTTAGTATTTAAACCCTGTGTGTTCCTCAGTTCCTTGCTCCGTGTTTGTAAGTTAGCACCCAGCCCCAGCCCAAGCCTTGTTTTATTCAGATATTTCTCTTGTTGGATTCTCCAGAGGTTCTCTGGTTTAGTTCTTGTGTATTATTTGAGTAGTCTTTTGAGGTTTGTTTTTCCCTGCTGTTTTTTACCACTTTGTGGAGTTTCTTTTGTATTTTGGAGGATTTCCATTTTGTGCCTTTTGGCTTTATTTTTGGACATTGTGGATTTAGTTTCTTTGCCTGAAGATTTTGTTCTTTAATTAAACCACCATCTCTAGTACTGCTGTGTCTGCCTCATCTTCTGGGTTCTGACGATTATTAGTGACTGTTTCTCGCACCGGGTCCTGACAGAAACACGGAGCCATTATAATGAACCCAGAGGCAGCCAGTACCCAGGATTTTTTTCCCATGCTGTCCCACCACGAGGGGACTGTCCAACGCCACGAAGCTGCTCTGGTTCAGCAAGAGGCCTTAATGGCTAGACATTCTCAACTTCTGTCAGAGATGCTGACTTCCATAAAGCAGATTTCGGATCGACTTTCCCCGGCAACCGCTTCTGCTCCAGTTCATCCGATTCAAGTGCCCCTGGCAGTTAACCCCCTGGCTGAACCTCGTCTGCCGCCTCCCCAACGGTTCTCAGGGGTCCGAGTGTTTGTAAGGGGTTTTTCACCCAATGTTCTCTCTCCTTTGAGCTGCAACCATCGTCGTTTCCCACCGACCGGTCCAAGATAGCATATATCATCACCCTGCTGTCGGAAAAGGCCCTAGCCTGGGCTACTGCTGTGTGGGATGCCCAAAGTCCCTGCTGTGCCAGCTACTCTACCTTTGCTGAAGAAATCAAGCGAGTGTTTCAAGGTCCTACCAACGGCCCTGACTCAGCCAAACAGCTCCTGACTCTCCGCCAAGGTCGGCGCAGCGTGACGGACTATGCCATCCAGTTCCGCACTGTGGCAGCAGCAAGTGGCTGGAACGACGAGGCGCTCACAGTGTGTTTTTTGAAGGGTCTTTCTGACACCATCCAAGATGAACTGGTCACTCGGGAACCACCGGACAACCTCGAGTCCCTTATCAAGTTGGCTTCACGCATAGACCAGCGTCTGAGAGAGAGAGAACTCAACCGTAGACCGCTCACCCTAGCTCCTATCGGTTCCAGCTCCGAGTCTCCACCTTTATCCTCGCTGGCTCCACCAGAACCCATGCAGGTTGGATGCATCTCCCAGGCTGAGAGAGACCGCCGGATGAGGGAGCGATGCTGTCTATATTGCGGCAAACCGGGCCATTTCCGCTCCACGTGTCCCGGGCTCCAGGGAAACGCACTCTCCCGTGCAGGCCTGGGAGGACTGTAACGGGAAACATAACCTCCTCCCATCCATCCAACTCCCGCCTGCTCATTCCAGTTACCCTTTCCTGGGACGACCACGAGTTTTCTCTTCAAGCCTTGGTAGACTCTGGAGCCGCAGGTAACTTCATGGATGGGGTCTGGGCGAAAGAGAATGGCGTTCCTTCTGAACCTCTGAGTGACCCCATAAGGGTTACTACGTTGGATAGAAGCCCTTTGGGATCTGGACTTGTTACTCGTGCCACTACCCCCTTGCGACTTTCAGTTTCCCAACACCAGGAAGTGATGAACTTTCATCTGATCTCCTGTTCCGAGTTCCCTCTCGTCCTTGGTTATCCCTGGCTTCACAGCCATAACCCTCACATCGACTGGTCTGTGGGCACTATCAAGCAGTGGGGTCCTACGTGCCAAGCCACTTGTATCTTCCCGAGTTCCCCGAGTTCCCCTTCCGAGTCTCTAGAATCCATTGACCTGTCCCGAGTTCCCGAGTGTTACCATGACCTCAAACTGGTATTTAGCAAACAGAGGGCCACCAAACTACCACCCCATAGACCTTACGATTGCACCATCGACCTGTTTCCGGGGACCTGCCCTCCCAGGGGTCGGATCTTTTCCCTTTCTCCTCCCGAACGAGCTGCTATGGATACCTACATCAAGGACGCTCTGGCAGCAGGCCTCATGCGTCCATCTACCTCGCCGGCGGGAGCAGGGTTTTTCTTTGTGGCCAAGAAAGACGGTGGATTACGACCTTGCATCGACTACCGGGGACTCAATGCCATAACCGTCCGTAACCGCTACCCGCTACCCCTTATGGCCACAGCCTTTGAGCTGCTCCAGGAAGCAGTTGTCTTCACTAAGCTTGACCTGCGGAACGCATACCATCTTGTGCGGATCAAACCCGGGGACGAGTGGAAGACCGCTTTCAACACGCCTACTGGTCACTACGAATACTCGGTGATGCCCTTCGGCCTGACCAACGCTCCGGCTGTGTTCCAAGCGCTCATAAACGATGTGCTTAGGGATATGCTTAACATCTTCGTGTTTGTTTACTTGGATGACATCCTCATCTTTTCGAGCTCCCTTCAAGAACACACTAAGCATGTCAGACAAGTGCTCAAACGCCTCCTAGACAGCCATTTGTACGTTAAGCCGGAGAAGTGTGAATTCCATTCCTCTCGAGTACAATTCCTGGGATTTATAGTGGAACCCGGTCGAGTCCAGATGGACCCCAAGAAGGTAGGGGCGGTAGCGGATTGGCCCACCCCCAAGTCCGTTAAGGAAGTTCAGCGTTTCCTGGGCTTCACCAACTTTTACCGCAAGTTCATCAAGAACTTCAGCTCGGTGGCAGCCCCTCTCTCAGCTGTAACCAAGGGTGGCAACACAAGGTTTCTGTGGGGAAGAGAAGCTGAGACGGCCTTCCAAGGACTCAAGCAGCGCATCCTCTCTGCTCCCATCCTGACACTACCAACGGCGGATGAATCTTTTGTGGTGGAGGTAGACGCATCAGAGGTTGGGGTTGGAGCTGTCCTGTCTCAGAGGGGTGAAGACAAGAAGCTTCATCCTTGCGCCTTCTTCTCTCACCGGCTTACCCCGGCCGAGAGGAATTACGATGTGGGGGATCGTGAACTCCTAGCGGTTAAGATGGCATTGAAGGAATGGAGACACTGGCTCGAGGGGGCTTCTCAACCGTTTCAAGTGCTTACGGACCACAAAAATCTGGAGTATATCCAGCAGGCGAAGCGGTTGAACTCCAGACAAGCTCGATGGTCTCTTTTCTTCAGCCGATTTCAGTTTATCCTCACCTATAGACCCGGGTCGAAGAATCTCAAACCGGACGCCTTGTCACGAATCTACTCTCCTGCCATTCGAGAAGATACTGACATGACTGTCCTTCCGGCCGCTAAGATCGTGGCTCCGATCTCGTGGCAAGTGGAGGATACCGTGAAACAAGCTCAAGCCATCGAACCGGGCCCTGGAGGAGGTCCTGCTAATCGGTTGTTTGTTCCCAAGGCAGCAAGGTCCCAAGTCCTTCTGTGGGGGCACTCCTCTCGCCTCACCTGTCACCCGGGCGTAGGTCGCACCTTGGAGTTCATCCAGCGTAAGTTCTGGTGGCCCACCATAAAAGAAGACGTTGCCACTTTCGTCAAGGCCTGTTCCGTGTGCTGCCAGGGCAAATCTTCTCACCTCCGCCCTCAAGGACTCCTTCACCCTCTATCTATTCCCCACCGACCCTGGTCCCATATCTCGTTGGACTTTATTACTGGCCTTCCTCCATCCCATGGTAATACTACGATCCTAGTCATCATCGACAGGTTTTCTAAGGCGGCCAGGTTTGTTCCCTTGACCAAATTACCTTCTGCCAAGGAAACAGCTGAGTTGGTGATTAACCATGTGTTCCGAGTCTTTGGGATTCCGCAAGATATGGTTTCCGACAGAGGTCCCCAGTTCGCCTCAAGGTTTTGGAAGGCCTTCTGCCAACTCATAGGGGCCACGGCCAGTTTATCTTCAGGGTACCATCCGGAGTCCAATGGCCAAACTGAGAGGATGAATCAGGAGCTGGAAACCACCCTCAGATGCATGGTTTCCAACAACCCGTCCACATGGTCATCATTCATTGTTTGGGCCGAGTACGCGCACAACACCTTGTGCTCCTCCTCCACTGGTATATCCCCGCATGAGTGTCAGTTTGGCTATGCGCCTCTATTGTTCCCGGACCAGGAGGCAGAAGTCAGAGTGCCTTCAGCCTCGAGGTTCATCAGACGCTGTCGGCTTACGTGGAAGAAGGCACGTCTTAATCTTCTGCGTTCCTCTCAGCAGTACCAACGACAAGCCAACAGACGTCGCCGTCCCGGTCCTACCCTGTACCCCGGCCAGAGAGTATGGCTATCAACTAAGAATTTACCACTACGGGTGGAGTCTCGCAAGCTGTCCCAGAGGTTCATCGGTCCCTTTAAGATTGCCAGGAGAGTCAATCCCATTACTTTTCGCCTGCACTTACCCAGATCCCTTAAGATCAATCCAACATTTCACATTTCTTTATTAAAACCTGTTGTTTTTTCTCCCCTTATCCCGGCAGGCAGACCTCCCCCTCCGCCCCGTGTCATCGGTGGCCAGTCGGCTTATACCGTCCACCGGATACTGGATTCCCGCCGGGTGCAGCGGTCCTGGCAGTATCTGGTGGACTGGGAAGGCTACGGCCCCGAGGAGCGCTCCTGGGTTCCTGCCAAGGACATACTGGACCCTGACCTCATTCGTCAGTTCAGGACCCTCCACCCTGAGAAGGCTGGTAGGAACGTCAGGAGCCGTTCCTAGGAGGGGGATTCTGTCAGGTTTTGGCCAAGACTGTTCGGGTTTTGGTCACTAGATGTCCCCATTGCACCTTTTTTGTACCTTTTGTTTTTCTTGCTCTAATTATTGTTTGCACCTGTAGGTTATTCCCTTGTTAGTATTTAAACCCTGTGTGTTCCTCAGTTCCTTGCTCCGTGTTTGTAAGTTAGCACCCAGCCCCAGCCCAAGCCTTGTTTTATTCAGATATTTCTCTTGTTGGATTTTCCAGAGGTTCTCTGGTTTAGTTCTTGTGTATTATTTGAGTAGTCTTTTGAGGTTTGTTTTTCCCTGCTGTTTTTTACCACTTTGTGGAGTTTCTTTTGTATTTTGGAGGATTTCCATTTTGTGCCTTTTGGCTTTATTTTTGGACATTGTGGATTTAGTTTCTTTGCCTGAAGATTTTGTTCTTTAATTAAACCACCATCTCTAGTACTGCTGTGTCTGCCTCATCTTCTGGGTTCTGACGATTATTAGTGACTGTTTCTCGCACCGGGTCCTGACAAAATTGGGTGTTGATCATTGCTAGACAATAATTTTCAGTCTTGCCTCAGATTTTCAATCAGATTTAAGTCAAAACTGTAACTAGGCCACTCAGGAACATCCACTGTCTTCTTGGTAGATTTAACCTTGTGTTTTAGGTTATTGTCCTGCTGAAAGATGAATTCATCTCCCAGTGTCTGGAGGAAAGCAGACTGAACCAGGTTTTCCTATAGGATTTTGCCTGCTCTTTGCTCCATTCTGTAAATTTTTTATCCCAAAAAACTCCCCAGTCCTTAACAATTACAAGAATACCCATAACATGATGCAGCCACTATGCTTAAAAATATGGAGAGTGGTTCTCAGTAATGTGTTGTATTGGATTTGCCCCAATCATAACAAGTATTCCAGACAAAAAGTGAATTGACCACATTTTTTGCAGTATTACTTTAGTACCTTGTTACAAACAGGATGCATGTTTTTGAATATTTTTATTCTGTACAGGATTCCTTCTTTTCACTCTGTCAATTAGGTTAGTATTGTGGAGTAACTACAATGTTGTTGATCCATCCTCAGTTTTCTCCTATCACAGCCATTAAACTCTGTAACTGTTTTAAAGTCACCATTGGCCTCAGAGTGAAATCCCTGAGCGGTTTCCTTCCGCTCCAGCAACTGAGTTAGGAAGGACGCCTGTGTCTTTGTAGTGACTGAGTGTATTGATACACCATTCAAAGTTAAAATAATAATTTTACCATACTCAAACAGATATTCAATGTCTGCTTTTTTTACCCATCTAACAATAGGTGCCCTTCTTTGTGAGGCATTGGAAAACTTCCCTGGTCTTTGTGGTTGAATCTGTGTTTGAAATTCACTGCTCGACAGAGGGACCTTACATATAATGGTATGTGTGGGGTACAGAGATGAGGTAGTTATTCCAAAATAATCTTAAACATTATTATTGCACACAGAGTCCATGCAACTTCATGTGACTTGTCAATCACATTTTAACTCCTGAACTTTTGCTTACCATAACAAAGGGGTTCAATACATATTGACTCAAGATATTTCAGTTTTCAATTTAATTATTTTGTAAAAAATTGAAAAAACATAATTCCACTTTGACATTATGGGATATTGTGTGTAGGCCAGTGACAAAAAAAACTACATTTAAGACATGTTGAATTCAGGCTGTAACACAACAAAATGTGGAAAAAGTAAACGGGTGTGAATACTTTCTGAAGGCACTATACACAATGATTTCTCTCCTTACTTGATGAGCCTATCCAGCATTGCTACTTCCTATATGCACTGGGCCTGTCCCATTCCCCAAAATATTTTACTATGAATGTTTTATTAAACGTTTAAGGTTAAAAAAAAATCCTTTATTATTGAAACATGCTTTGTTGTCTCCGTGTAGTCCACGCCTGTACCATGGATCTCCCATCCTCCTCAATTTGTCAAATTACCAGACTTCACTGACACACACACACACAGAGACACACACACACAATTGTGTTTTGTGAACTCAAATCTGAACCTAAACATGTGATGTCTTACTTTTAGGCTGAGTATGAATGTAAAGCACGAGGGAACGTTTGGCTGTGAATGGCCTCATTACACACATACACATGCACAACACATGCAGGCATACAAACATAGACACAGACAAGACTCACACACCCACCCACACTTCCCTCCTTCAATCTCTTCTAGCTCTGCCCTCTTCCTCGAGTCTGCTTGGAGTAAAGTAAGAAGGGCACACGCAGGAGGGAAGAAGTCAAGTTATTTTTCTTTCCTTTCTTTGGAACAATGTCAAACAAAAGTGCAAGAGAGAGCGAGAGAGAGTATATTGATAGAGAGGGGGAGGGAATGAGAGTGAGAGTGTGGTATCATCTATTTGATACTTGCAGATATACAGATAAATACATTTTGCTTGTATTATATTCAAGTACTCCTTTGAAAAATGAATCTTTTTTCAAAATAACTTTCTCCCTTAAATCCTGTACAGGCCCATCTCAATCCCTGGCCATGTTTGAACAATTCTTATTCTTACCAAAGTTTCATATTCTTACAAGCCCAAGCTCATTGTTAACTCTTCTCATAATCTTCAATTCACGTTGGGTACGTGTACATAATAATACATACGATTTTTGTGAATAGTCAGATTAATATAGCAGTTTGATAAAAACTTTGACATGCTTGAAGAACGATTTCCCTAATAATCCTGTTTACATGGACACATCTGAAATCAGGCTACCCAATGGGAACTTGATGAATGCAGAAAATTGCCAATCAAAATAAACGTTCTGCCACAGCGACCATGTCATTTTTGGGAAGCCTGTTTGATTCTGATTTCAGATATATAAAGTCTGAATGTGAAAACTAATTCTAAGATGCATACTTTCAGTTTGAACGAACTCTCTTCACTGGCACAAAAGAGGGCTGGTACACCTCCGGAACTCGGATTAAGGTGCTCACATGTCCAAATAATTTGAAAGATTGCTAAGAAAGGTGTTTTAATCGGTGTGTGCTTAATTCGATGAAGACCTTATGCTAATTCAGTAAAGTAAGGTGTTTACATGACTAATGCCATACTCGGCCTACTGCCATAATCAATTTAATATCAAATTATTAGTGTGAATGTAAACGTACACATTGACATGCTTGATAATCTAATATCAATACATTGTACTGGGCTTGGCTCTTGCGCTTGTGCTCACCAAAACTCTTTTATTGCTAACCCTAACCATTAGCTTGTGACCCATGTTCTGTCTATCAAGCCGCTAATTCTGCTAGCTGAACCGCTAACCATTGCAAAAAAAAAGGTTTATTTAAAAACTGCGTGTAGTTCGAGGCTGTCTCGACCTTGAAAACTCAGAGGGGAAAGAATGTTATTCTGCCCCAAAAGAGGGCAAAAAAATAAAGAAACATCTATGTGATATCTGTATGCGTTCCAGACATTCTCCAGTAAACCACATGGTGGGTTTGCAGTAATGATATTTGGATGACTTGCATCAAGGGCATCCAACTTTCAATCTAGATGAGTAGACAGAGAATTAATAGAAAATGAGAGGAAAAGGGACTTCTTTCTATAAGGCGCGCGCACACACACACACACACACACACACACACACACACACACACACACACACACACACACACACACACACACACACACACACACACACACACACACACACACACACACACACACACACAATCACACCCACTCATAGAGAAACCCCTGAAGATTCTGAGTAAAACCGCATGAGGGATTGACAGACACACACACACACACACACACACACACACACACACACACACACACACACACACACACACACACACACACACACACAAAATGGATTTGTAATGGTAATTGCTTTGTACAACCTTAATACATAAGAACTTCAAATATGAGACTGTTAAGCTAGCTGATGCTGGTGTACCATGGGCTGTAATGTCGGCATTCACCCTCTGTTTGACATAGAAAAAGAAACAAGACAAGACATAGCCTACTGTATCAAACTCAACATTTCTAGTTGAATTTCATTTAATAAATGGTTCCTAAAGGTAACTGACAAAATAAAGGAAACGCCAACAAAGTGTCTTAATAGGGCGGTGGGCTGCTACGAGACACCAGAACAGCTTCATTGGGTCCTTGGCATAGATTCTACCAGTGTCTGGAACTCTATTGGAGTGATGCGACACCATTTTTCAACGAGAAATTCTGTTGATGGTGGTGTAAAATGCTGTCTCAGGAGCCGCTCCATAATCTCCCATAAGTGTTCAATTGGGTTGAGATCTGATGACTGAGACACACACACCCTTTAAACACCCTATGCTCCTTAAAGACCCCCCTCTTTCAAAGTCACTAAGATCTTTTCTTCTAGCCATGGTAGCCAAAATAATGGGTAACTGGGCATTTTTATACATGACCCTAAGCACGATGGGATGTTAATTGCTTAACTCATTTAGGAACCACACCCGTGTGGAAGCTCCTGCTTTCAATATACTTTGCATCCCTCATCTGCTCAAGTGTTTCCTTTATTTTGGCAGCTACCTGTATGTTCCAGTTCGGAGTTTGATAAAAATGTCAGAGCTAAAATTGAGACATTCTAAGTCGATGAATGAAAAGGAAGAAATGCTTAATTTGGATTACTGATCAAAAATCTATAGAAAGAAACTTCAGAGTTTGCTTGTCCTAACCATAGGTAATGCTATTGAACAGCTTATTAGGTGAAAAGTCTAAAGTTTATATCAATGGTCATAAAGCCACATTAGGCCTTTTCTTCATCAAGCGTTTTGGGAATATCCCCTCCGGTTGACTGAATATTGAGCAGCTATAACTGTGCAAACCAGATACGAGCGAGAGAGACCTCTCCTTACCCTGTACTTCTTTAAAGGGGAGATTTGTGACAACATCCCGCCCTGTGGCACTTACATGATACCCGAGCCTTATACATACATACCGAAAATCAATACTGTATATCTATATCTCATCAACTGAAAACAATCAACTCTCTTTATGTACACACAGAGGCATGCATGTGGAAAGGAAATTAAAAACCAAAACCGCCCAAAATGCACAAGTCATCTAACAACCGTAACCTCGCAACACACCGTCACCAAACTGACATGAACACGAGTGGTACTGAGTAAAAGGAATCATGTAGCCTATCACCACCTTAATAAAACACATCCCGAGAAAGAGGAACTTGTCAATCAACAGTATGAACTAAAAATATTCCACGAATCATCAGGTGCCTATGTAAGTGAATTCCTAACACTAGGTATTTAGTGTGTTTTGCAAAACAATATCACTTTATACGACTTATATAGCTTATCGATAAAAATCCATTAAAAAGTCATTTTTCTGCAGTCATTCAACGGAACATTTGCTATGGTGGCTGGGAGGGGACATAACAAAATAATGAATGACTGTCAATAAGGGGGAGAGTGATGGAGTAGGCTGTGGTCCACTATCTGACGTCAAATGTTGATGTTTTAAAGCAATGACAAGGTTTAATGTATGCTAAGAACACAATGTTCTGATTACGTTCCTTCAACAGTAGGAAGACAGAGTCCTTGTTCTCCCCCACGTCCTGCAAGAAGACCACAAAATAGCCCTCTCTGTAGCCTATAGTGATGATGTCATAACTAAGTGCCACAGTAGTTTCTGTTTGGCCAATCACGAGTCCAGTTGAAGCAGAAGTGACTCTCGCGTACAGGGACTGAAGGACAGGATGTACAATAGAGCGCCGTCTACCTCGACTCACGCAATCCATTTACCCTCTTTTTGACAATTTCCCCAGATGATATCAGTGTCTTAGCTTCGAGGCCACAGCTATAGGCTGACATAATTGAAACATTCCAGGAAGTCAATGTGTCATGCCCATTAAAACAGAAGGAGATACTATAGGCTCCGGAGAGAAGTAACCCCTAGGTACAGATCTAGGCTCAGCTTCCCCCTTCCCCAATCCTAAACTTAACCATTAGTGGGGGAAATGACCCAAGGTCAGCGTCTAAGGGCAACTTCACCATACACCAAGATCTCGCTATAGCCTCTTCGGCCAGTTTCCGGCACACAGATTAGGCTCAGACTAGTCCTGGATTAAACATGAATTTAATAAAATGTGTCCAGGGAAAGCGGTCCTCAGTGTCCATTCACTTGCTTTACAATATCATATACATGTAGGTCATTTTGAACACTGGAGCCGGTGATATGACATTAAATGTGGTCAACAGGTGCTCCCTAAAAACCTTTAAGGTCTCTGTAGGGTAGCCTTAATAGTTCCTAATAAGGGATTGGAATGAAGTGCTTTACATTGTATGGGTGAACTCACCTAATCCACGCAGCCAATGTGTTGCACACCCTTGGGTGACCTTACACACGGTTCTTGCATGGACAGGGGAATGAAGAGATCGAAAGCATATGAGTTGGTTCTACTTTATACAAGTACAATAGCATATCTGAGCCATAGAAATAAACATATTAGATATATCAATTGTGTATCTACAGCCCAATGAAATCAATAGCTACTAATGAATACGAGCCACATTTCTTTAAACTGGCTTTTTTTGTATTTCTTTCCCTCTATATGGCTTATATTAGAGAGCAGCACTGTATATTCAGCTTGTATAACATCCTTTTTCTCCCAAATGACTAACCAAAGTAAAGGCGCAAACCACGCATCGACGACACAACCTTAGCCAATACGTCAATCAATCACTCACCCACACCCAAAAATATATAGATTAATCTATATATATATATAAGTAGAAAAGTTTGGAAACACCGACTCATTCCAGGGATTTTCTTTATTTTTACTATTTTCTACATTGTAGAATAATAGTGAAGACATCAAAACTATGAAATAACACATATGGAATCATGTAGTAACCAAAAAAAGTGTTAAACAAATCAAATATATTTTAGATATTAGATTCTTCAAAGTAGCCACCCTTTGCCTTGATGACAGCTTTGCACACTCTTGGCAATCTCTCAACCAGCTTCATGAGGTATTCACTTAGAAAGGATTTCAATTAACAGGTGTGCTTTGTTAAAAGTTAATATGTGGAATTTGGTTGTGAGCCAATCAGTTGTGTTGTGATAAGGTAGGGGTGGAATACAGAAGATAGCCCTATTTGGTAAAAGACCAAGTCCATATTATGGCAAGAACAGCTCAAATAAGCAAAGAGAAATGACAGTCCATCATTACTTTAAGACAAGAACTTTGAAAGTTTCTTCAAGTGCAGTCGCAAAAACCATCAAGGGCTATGATGAAACTAGCTCTCATGAGGACCACCACAGGAAAGGAAGACCTAGAGTTACCTCTGCTGCAGAAGATACGCTCATTAGAGTTAACTGCAGCTCAGATTGCAGCCCAAAATAATGCTTCAAGTAACAGACACATCTCAACATCAACTGTTTAGAGGAGACTGCGTGAAATCAGGCCTTCATTGTCAATTTGCTGCAAAGAAACCACTACCAAAGAACACCAATAAGAAGAGACTTGCTTGGGCCAAGAAAAATGAGCAATGGACATTAGCCCGGTGGAAATCTGTTCTTTGGTCTGATGTGGCCAAATTTGAGATGTTTTATTTCAATCGCTGCGTCTTTGTGAGACGTAGAGTAGGTGAACGGATGATCTACGCATGTGTGGTTCCCACAGTGAAGCATGGAGGAGGAGGTGTGATGGTGTGGGAGTGCTTTGCTGGTGACATTGTCAGTGATTTATTTAGAATTCAGGGCATACTTAACTAGCATGGCTACCACAGAATTGTGCAGTGATACGTCATCCCATCTGGTTTGCGCTTAGGGGACTATCATTTGTATTTCAACAGGACAATGACCCAAAACATACCTCCAAGCTGTGTAAGGGCTATTTGACCAAGGAGAGTGATGGAGTGTTGCATCAGATGACCCGGCCTCCAGAATCACCTGACCTCAACCTAATTGAGATTGGAATGAGTTGGACCACAGAGTGAAGGAAAAGCAGCCAACGAGTGCTCAGCATATGTGGGAACTCATTCAAGACTGTTGGAAAAGCATTCCTCATGAAGTTGGTTGAGAGAATGCCAAGAGTGTGCAAAGCTGTCATCAAGGCAAAGGGTGGCTACTTTGAAGCATCTAACATCTAAAATATATTTTCACTTTTTTGGCTACCACATGATTACATACGTATGATTTCATAGATTTGATGTCTTAACTATTATTCTACGATGTAGAAAATAGTAAAAATAAAGAAAAACCCTTGAATGAGTAGGTGTGTCCAAACTTTGACTGGTACTGTATATATATATAAGAAAGTTGAGAAAGCATAGTGTTTCAGAGAGAGAAAGTGAGAATAAGTCGTAAAACACGGTCATCAATATCATGTTTGCATATATAATCCAAGAATTTCCTTACTGAGCGTTAGTAGTAGTAATATCTATGTAGCCCTATGTACAGCTGCGGGGTCATTGTATCGATACGTAGTATTTACAGGATGCAGCCACTGGAGGGCTGAGCAGCATACAACACCGGAGGACTCGGACGTGTCAAAAAACTAAACAGAAAACGGTCCATCCGAGTCCTCAAGACATTCTTTTCAAATAAATTCCACTTCCGAGTTGGAAACGAAAGGGGTGATATCTGTGAAGAAGCAGCTTTGAAACACTCCACCTACTAAAAACTGTACATTTGAGGAGAAAAAAATGAACAATTCATGGAATTGTTTTAAGATCCTGTCCAGATAACTTGCATGGTTTGTGGCTATAATACAAAAAGACGTGGACAGTAGAGTAACCGGCCTAACTATGCATTTCCAGTCAGAGTTTGGCATTGTAGCCCTTTAAAAACGGTGGTATAACTTGAACATAGACATATATTAATAGATACGCTTGAGTACAGGTAGCAGTGTTCATGATACATAGAAGTTGTAGCTAAGTCTATTTAGAGCTATCATAATCCCCCCCCCCCCCCCCCCAACCTCCGAAAAGAAAGAAACCAACCAACCAGCGCTCTGGCTTGGTTTGATTGACAGCTTGTTTTAGTGACTAAACAGCCACAGCTCCCACACACTATTCCACAACCAAACTATTTCCAGGTTACAGATAATATTCTGTAGGCTGTATGAATCTATTCAGAGTATACACATTTCCTTCATCAAGTCCTAGAAGCTAGTTAGCAAAAGCTAGCACAAATGGTGAGTGTGCACATAAAAGGCATCATGTGGCTACACTAGAAGCTTGGAAGCTTAGAGAGCGTTGACAATACCTTCGGCAGAGGTGAATGACGTGTGTTTTGCGGCGTATACGTACACTCAAACACTTGCCCTTGAGGGAAGCGATTGAGCAGAATAACCGGAGAAAGGATGAGAGAAACACGTGGAAATATTTTGCAGGCACTGTTTTCGCTCCAGTGAGGACCTAGTATCTATTAGCTGTCCACGATTGAAATGTTATCATGCATTTTGAAGGTTCTATGCTGTGTGTATTTCTGAATACAAAAACTGAGAGGTGAAAATCAGAGGTAGCTCCAACATATTGGCTAACTGTACAAGTGAGTGAGTGTCCTTACGTGTGTGTGTATGTGTGTGATCATACGTATGAGTGATCATACACCGCCATGCATAAAAGCAGCACTTGCATGACACACACACAAAAAGCACACGGTGTACTGTATATACCGGCACACAAGACGCAATACTGTTTGGCAATATACTGTCTCTTAAATACCAAGGTAAGCGTACATGGCAAATATTGGCAGAAGTTCCATGTATGTATGGTTCTGAAGTAAATTCCATTGTTTGTATCATTCGCTCCCCATCGCTTTGCATGTTCCAGTCAACAGCTCCTCAGGTACCCAGTCCCAGACCTGACCTACCGAAGCTCCTCACGCACACATGCACACGCACACACGGCAGGCGACTTTCTAACACACACACACACACACACACACACACACACACACACACACACACACACACACACACACACACACACACACACACACACACACACACACACACACACACACACACACACACACACACACACACACACACACTTCTATTACCCCCACCCCCCCTCCCCCCTCCCTCACAACACACACGCGCACCTTCACTCACACACTTACATTCACACCATCCACAGTCCGTCTAACCACATTCCTATAGCTCCCACCTCGTACTCTCCTCCCACCTCTCCTATGACCTTTCGTCCACCTCATCCACCTCCATCAAAGGTCACCAAAAAGTGTTAATTTAGGAGACCTCGCTGCCGAACACCTCCAGCACCAGCGGAGTCAGCTGCATGCTGTGCTCGGGCTGGAAGGACAGCGAGCGGTACTGCTTGGAGTGCTCCTCGTTCAGGCTGCGCAGGTCCGCCAGCTTCTGGATCATCTTGGCGTACACGAGGCGGCCGCCCGGGTGGTGCAGCTGGATGTAGGCCTGCAACGTCTCCGACAGACGGTCCTGCAGGGTCTCGATGCGCCCGTGGTCCTGCACGCCCGGACGGTCTGGAGAGGAGAGAAAGGAGGGAGAGGGGCAAGGAGAAACGGAACGGTAAGACTTTTAAAGGGCTTCTTCATATTCATTCTCGTCCAAGGTGGCTTAGCAGTTCAGACGTCTTTTTCTGTTCCGTATTGTTCGTGTCCTGTATATATATATATTTACACCTTTCTTCGCATATCTTTTATCTATTTTATTATCCAAGAACTCAACTACAAAAGCTTTCCTGCAAAAGCTTTCCTGCAACCCGCTTCACCAATTACAAAAAGTATTATTTACCTCAATCTGAAAATCCATCGTGGAAGCTAGCCAGGGGCTAATTCAGAAGCTAGCCTGAAAGCTAACCAGAAGCTACTCCGATAGCTAGCCAGAAGCTAATCTGTAGCTGCCCCGAAATTAGCCGGTTTGCTGGCTAGCGTTGGTGTTTCAGCTGCCCACGTTTAGTGGTCATCAGCTATTCCTTTAGCTCGATAATCTACCGGCACTTTTGTGCGAGCATTCCGGGACTCTTTTTCTCTCAGTTTCCCCGGATTCCAGCCGCAGGCTCTGGACACTTGTACCTTGATTTCGCAGCTAGCTAGCTGCAAACCGTGTGACTATTGGCTTACGTCGACCCCGGAGCAAATTCTAATCATTCTGGAGCTAGCCAGCTGAGGAGTTCCATCACCATCCGGACCCGTTTCTTTTGTTGCTGCTGCAGATACGGAACCCCACCGGGCCTTCACGACTGACTGCCGCGACTGACTGCCGACGTTATCTGCCCGAGGGATTTATCCAACTGGCACCTCCGTCCCGACGTTACCTGAACGCTCATCTGAGGCCCGCTAATCGTTAGCTGTCTTATCGGCTGCTATTTGAACAAGTATATTGGACAACTATTATTATTATTATTATTTATTTATTTTATTTTTTCCCTGGGTCACTATATCTATTTTGCCAATTTGGATTGATCCCCTCTACCACACGGAACCCCACTACACGGAACCCCACTAACCTACCGACGGAAACGCACGAGGTATCTACAAACAGACCTCCATCCTATGCTGCTACCGATAGCCATATACCCGGCCAGCTGTCTGGATCGCCACGACCCCAACCAACCTCTACTCACTGGACCCTTATTGATCACTCGATTAGCATGCCTCTCCTTAATGTAAATATGCCTTGTCCATTGCTGTTCTGGTTAGTGTTTATTGGCTTATTTCACTGTAGAGATTCTAGCCCTGCTCTCTATACCATATCCAACCTCTCAGTTCCACCACCCACATATGCGATGACATCACCTGGTTTCAATGATGTTTCTAGAGACAATATCTCTCTCATCATCACTCAATACCTAGGTTTACCTCCACTGTATTCACATCCTACCATACCTTTGTCTGTACATTATTCCTTTAAACTATTTTATCGCCCCCAGAAACCTCCTTTTACTCTCTGCTCTAGTAGCTCTAGGCGACCAATTCTCATAGCTTTTAGCCGTACCCTTATCCTACTCCTCCTCTGTTCCTCTGGTGATGTAGAGGTGAATCCAGGCCCTGCAGTACCTGGCTCCACTCCTATTCCCCAGGCGCTCTCTTTTGATGACTTCTGTAACCGTAATAGCCTTGGCTTCATGCATGTTAACATTAGAAGCCTCCTCCCTAAGTTTGTTTTGTTCACTGCTTTAGCACACTCTGCCAACCCGGATGTTTTAGCCGTGTCTGAATCCTGGCTTAGAAAGACCACCAAAAATTCAGACATTTTCATCCCCAATTACAAGATTTTCAGACAAGATAGAACGGCCAAAGGGGGCGGTGTTGCAATCTACTGCAAAGACTGCCTGCAGAGTTCTGTTATACTATCCAGGTCTGTTCCCAAACAATTTGAACTTCTACTTTTAAAAATCCACCTCTCTAAAAACAAGTCTCTCACCGTTGCCGCCTGCTATAGACCACCCTCTGCCCCCAGCTGTGCTCTGGACACTATATGTGAACTGATTGCCCCCCATCTATCTTCAGAGCTCGTGCTGCTAGGCGACCTAAATTTGAACATGCTCAACACCCCAGCCACCCTACAATCTAAGCTTGATGCCCTCAATCTCACACAAATTATAAATGAACCTACCAGGTACCACCCCAATTCCGTAAACACGGGTACCCTCATAGATATCATCCTAACAAACTTGCCCTCCAAATACACCTCTGCTGTTTTCAACCAAGATCTCAGCGATCACTGCCTCATTGCCTGCATCCGTAATGGGTCAGCGGTCAAACGACCTCCACTCATCACTGTCAAACGCTCCCTGAAACACTTCAGCGAGCAGGCCTTTCTAATCGACCTGGCCGGGGTATCCTGGAAGGATATTGATCTCATCCCGTCAGTAGAGGATGCCTGGTCATTTTTTAAAAATGCCTTCCTCACCATCTTGAATAAGCATGCCCCATTCAAGAAATTTAGAACCAGGAACAGATATAGCCCTTGGTTCTCTCCTGACCTGACTGCCCTTAACCAACAGAAAAACATCCTATGGCGTTCTGCATTAGCATCGAACAGCCCCCGTGATATGCAACTTTTCAGGGAAGCCAGAAACCAATATACACAGGCAGTTAGAACAGCCAAGGCTAGCTTTTTCAAGCAGAAATTTGCTTCCTGCAACACAAATTCAAAAAAGTTCTGGGACACCGTAAAGTCCATGGAGAATAAGAACACCTCCTCCCAGCTTCCAACCGCTCTGAAGATAGGAAACACTGTCACCACCGACAAATCCACTATAATTGAGAATTTCAATAAGCATTTTTCTACGGCTGGCCATGCTTTCCACCTGGCTACCCCTACCCCGGACAACAGCACTGCCCTCCCCTCTGCTACTCGCCCAAGCCTTCCCCATTTCTCTTTCTCCCAAATACAGTCAGCTGATGTTCTAAATGAGCTGCAAAATCTGGACCCTTACAAATCAGCCGGGCTAGATAATCTGGACCCTTTCTTTCTAAAACTATCTGCTGAAATTGTTGCCACCCCTATTACTAGCCTCTTCAACCTCTCTTTCGTGTCGTCTGAGATCCCCAAAGATTGGAAAGCAGCTGCGGTTATCCCCCTCTTCAAAGGGGGGGACACCCTTGACCCTAACTGCTACAGACCTATATCTATCCTACCCTGCCTTTCTAAGGTCTTCGAAAGCCAAGTCAACAAACAGATTACCGACCATTTCGAATCCCACCACACCTTCTCCGCAATGCAATCTGGTTTCAGAGCTGGTCATGGGTGCACCTCAGCCACGCTCAAGGTCATAAACGATATCGTAACCGCCATCGATAGGAAACAATACTGTGCAGCCGTATTCATTGACCTGGCCAAGGCCTTTGACTCTGTCAATCACCACATCCTCATTGGCAGACTCGACAGCCTTGGTTTCTCTAATGATTGCCTCGCCTGGTTCACCAACTACTTCTCTGATCGAGTTCAGTGTGTCAAATCGGAGGGTCTGTTGTCCGGGCCTCTGGCAGTCTCTATGGGGGTGCCACAGGGTTCAATTCTTGGACCGACTCTCTTCTCTGTTTACATCAATGATGTCGCTCTTGCTGCTGGTGATTCTCTGATCCACCTCTACGCAGACGACACTATTCTGTATACTTCTGGCCCTTCTTTTGACACTGTGTTAACAACCCTCCAGGCGAGCTTCAATGCCATACAACTCTCCTTCCGTGGCCTCCAACTGCTCTTAAATACAAGTAAAACCAAATGCATGCTCTTCAACCGATCACTGCCTGCTCCTGCCCGCCTGTCCAACATCACTACTTTGGACGGCTCTGACTTAGAATATGTGGACACCTACAAATACCTAGGTGTCTGGTTAGACTGTAAACTCTCCTTCCAGACTCACATCAAACATCTCCAATCCAAAGTCAAATCTAGAATTGGCTTCCTATTCCGCAACAAAGCATCCTTTACTCATGCTGCCAAACATACCCTTGTAAAACTGACCATCCTACCAATCCTCGACTTCGGTGATGTCATTTACAAAATAGCCTCCAAAACCCTACTCAATAAATTGGATGCAGTCTATCACAGTGCCATCCGTTTTGTCACCAAAGCCCCATATACTACCCACCACTGCGACCTGTACACTCTCGTTGGCTGGCCCTCGCTTCATACTCGTCGCCAAACCCACTGGTTCCAGGTCATCTACAAGACCCTGCTAGGTAAAGTCCCCCCTTATCTCAGCTCGCTGGTCACCATAGCAGCACCTACCTGTAGCACGCGCTCCAGCAGGTATATCTCTCTAGTCACCCCCAAAACCAATTCTTCCTTTGGACGCCTCTCCTTCCAGTTCTCTGCTGCCAATGACTGGAACGAACTACAAAAATCTCTGAAACTGGAAACACCTATCTCCCTCACTAGCTTTAAGCACCAGCTGTCAGAGCAGCTCATAGATTACTGCACCTGTACATAACCCATCTACAATTTAGCCCAAACAACTACCTCTTTACCTACTGTATTTATTTATTAATTTATTTTGCTCCTTTGCACCCCATTATTTCTGTCTCTACTTTGCACTTTCTTCCACTGCAAACCAACCATTCCATTGTTTTTTTTTAGTTTTTATTTTACTTGCTGTGTTGTACTCACTTCGCCTCCATGGCCTTTTATATTTTTATTTATTTATACATATATTTGTTTGCCTTCACCTCCCTTATCTCACCTCACTTGCTCACATTGTATATAGACTTATTTTTTTATTTTTTTTTCACTGTATTATTGACTATATGTTTGTTTTACTCCATGTGTAACTATGTGTTGTTGTATGTGTCGAACTGCTTTGCTTTATCTTGGCCAGGTCGCAATTGTAAATGAGAACGTGTTCTCAATTTGCCTACCTGGTTAAATAAAGGTTAAATAAAAAATAAAAATAAATAAAATAAATATTCATTATCTCCTGCACCAAACCAGACAGTGTGTACACGTGAAGGGAGGGGGAAGACATGGCTGGTAAGACTTTAAAGAGGCTATACAGAACTTTTGCCTCAGAGAGGTGCTCTTGAGCCAAAATGAGTCCGCTAAATGTCCAGAAATAAAGTCCAGAAATGACCTTATTGTATGAAAAGGGGCACACCTCCCCACAGGCATGAACAAAAGCTTATGTTAGCCTAACATCAGCCTAAAACTAAGCATATTTGTGGTTTCATGCGAAAATAAATAAATTAGGCTAATATTATATAATGTACAAACACGCTTGCATGTATATTTTAGCCTACAGTAAACTAGGAAATCTACACTGACTGTACAAAACATTAAGAACACCTGCTCTTTCCATGACATAGACTGACCAGGTGAATCCAGGTGAAAGCTAGAATCCCTTATTAATGTCACTTGTTGATGAAGGGGAGGAGACCGGTTAAAGAAGGATTTTTAAGCCTCAAGGCATGCGTGCCATTCAGAGGGTGAAAAGGCAAGACAAAATATTTAAGTAGCTTTGAACGGCGTATGGTCGTAGGTGCCAAGGCACCTGTTTGAGTGTGTCAAGAACTACAACACTACTGGGTTTTTCACGCTCAACAGTTTCCTGTGTGTATCAAGAATGGTCCACCACCCAAAGGACATCCAGCAAACTTGACCCAAATTGATGCTGTTCTGAGGGCAAAAGGGGGTGAAAATCAATATTTGTAAGCTGTTCCTAATGTTTTTGTATACTCAGTGTATATACAGACACTAAGGAATTCATGAGACAAGAAATTGATTCATATTAATGTACAAATACAGGCACGTAGTGCATGCACGTACAGTGCATTCAGAAAGTATTCAGACCGCTTGACTTTTTCCATATTTTGATACGTTACAGCCTTATTCTAAAATGGATTTAAAAAAATTATAATCACACATAATACCCCATAATGACAAAGCAAAAACAGGTTTTTACACATTTTTGCAAATGTAAAATGTAAATATCACATTTACATAAGTATTCAGACCCCTTACTCAGTACTTGAAGCACCTTTGGCAGCGATTACAGCCAGATTACAGTGTCTTCTTGGGTATGACGCTACAAGCTTGGCACACCTGTATTTGGGGAGTTTCTCCCATTCTTCTCCGTAGATCCTCTCAAGCTCTGTCAGGTTGGATGGGAGTGTCGTTACACAGCTTTTTTCAGGTTTCTCCAGAGATGTTTGATCGGGTTCAAGTCCAGGTTCTGGCTGGGCCACTCAAGGTCATTCAAAGCCACTCCTACGTTGTCTTGGCTGTGTGCTTAGGGTCATTGTCCTGTTGGAAGGTGAACCTTCGCCCCAGTCTGAGCGCTCTGGAGCAGGTTTTCATCAAGGATCTCTCTGTACTTCGCCTCCGTTCATCTTTCCCGAGATCCTGACTTGTCTCCCAGTACCTGCCACCACCATGCTTCACCGTAGGGATGGTGCCAGATTTACTCCAGACGTGACACTTGACATTCAAGTCAAAGAGTTCAATCTTGGTTTCATCAGACCAGAGAATCTTGTTTCTCATGGTCTTCAAGGACATTAGCTGCCTTTCGGCAAACTCCAAGTGGGCTGTCATGTGCCTTTTACTGAGGAGTGGCTTCCGTCTGGCCACTTTACCATAAAGGCCTGATTGGTGGAGTGCTGCAGAGATGGTTGTCCTTCTCCCATCTCCCCAGAGGAACTCTAGAGCTCTGTCAGAGTGATCATCGGGTTCTTGGTCACCTCCCTGACCAAGGCCCTTCTCCCCCGATTGCTCAGTTTGGCCGGGCGGCCAGCTCTAGGAAGAGTCTTGGTGGTTTGAAACTTCTTCCATTTAAGAATGATGGAGGCTACTGTGCTCTCGGGGACCTTCAATTCCTTTGACCTCATGACTTGGTTTCTGCTCTGACATGCACTGTCAACTGTGGGACCTTATGGAGACAAGTGCGTGCCTTTCCAAATCATGTCCAATCAATTGAATTTACCAAAGATGGACTCCAATCAAGTTGTAGAATCATCTCAACGATGATCAATGGAAATAGGATGCACCTGAGCTCAATTTTGAGTCTTATAGGAACGGGTCTGAATACTTATGTAAATAATATTTCTGTTTTTATTTGTAAGAAATGTACAAACATTTCTAACCACCTGTTATCGCTTTGTCATTATGGCATATTGTGTGTAGATTGATGAGGGAAACAATTGATTTAATCCATTTCAGAATAAGGCTGTAACGTAACAAAATGTGGAAAAAGTCAAGGGGTCTGAATACTTTCCGAATGCACTGTATATGCACATGTTATCGTCAACCTCACTGACGAAAATGTACAAAATATACACACATGCACAGGTGTGTGAACTTCAGCACAAAGACACACAACCCCCCCCCCCCACACAAGCTAACTGATCCTCACAAAAACAAGCAGACTCACATAAACAATTCATGACAGACACACACACACTACACACACCCAGTGTCAGCGTGTACCTGGGGAGAGTAGGCAGATGGCCATGAGCAGCACGTGTTCCTCCTCGTGGAGGTTGAGTTTCTTCAGGCCAACCTGGAATTTGACCAGAGGCTCCAGCAGCTCCAGAGTGTGGCCCGCTGCAGGAGACAACACACACACACACACACACACACACACACACACACACACACACACACACACACACACACACACACACACACACACACACACACACACACACACACAATCACACCCACTCATAGAGAAACCCCTGAAGATTCTGAGTAAAACCGCATGAGGGATTGACAGACACACACACACACACACACACACACACACACACACACACACACACACACACACACACACACACACACACACACACACACACACACACACACACACACACACACACACACACACACACACACACACACACACACACACACACAGACAGGATGGACAAGACGGACAGACAGACGCATACACAGAGTGGCATTCACAACATAAGGGTCCACACACAGGTAATGCATGAGTTTTACATTAGAGAGGCTATTGCATCATCGCCAGCTCAGCAGGCATACCTCAACTGGAACGTAAAATATAACACACTTCTGATTATGCCAAGGCACTTTCTCAGTAAAAAGTACAGTTGCATTTGGCGCGTAGACAGACTCCCATATCAGTATGCCCATAAGCTGTGTCTCAGTTGATTTCTGATACGAGGAGGCGGCCGCCAGTTACCACCCTTTGTATTAATACCCCCTATACAGACAGAAATAAATGCTAATTCAGGGGGCTGCTCCTCCTTGGCATTTGAGCCAATAAACCACGCTTTCTCCGCGCCTTCGCTCTACATCTTTATCTGGTGCCCTTTATCGGTCCAGACCTCGCCCGACGAACGCAGCGGGGCCAATGGCACGCTTCCAAGAAGCTGTCCTGACCTGACCCGACACTGCCGCTGACTGCGCCACATGAACAGAAAAGAGGAGCACTCATTGACAGATCATGGAAGGTTAGGGTGAAGGGGGGTGTCCGAGGTGTCCTCCTACCGAACATTTATTTTAAGAGGAAAATGATATTCTATTATAGAAAGACTTTTACAATTATAACAGGTAAATGGTACATGTTGTCCGGTAAATATAATTGTAATGAAGAATAGTGCAGATTTCTATAGGGTGTACTGGGGGGTGGGGTACACTGGCTTCGACTTCCAGGCCTTGCTTTCATACCTGGTAGTGGCTATGTAGACGCATACCTTACTTGACATCTGATTTAAGGCACAAAAGGTATAGCAGCTGAAGAGTGGAGCATGCATACTGTTAAAAGGGCATAAAGGGGTCTTCCCTTGAGGGTAAAAAGTGAATTATGTTGTCACAAGTGTATACACTGTGCCTTGTAACACGCAGGCAAATATAATAAGCATATGAAGGCATAAAAGGAAGAGAGGATGCCCACACACCACCATATCTCGTAGTAGTGAGTAGTGCAAATGTCTCAAATCTTTTGCATTCAAAACACCTTGGGGAAAAGATTCCAGGGGGACTACCGTGATAAATGATACAGTCTATATGTCGCGTGGTTGAAATGTCATTGTATGACTAATTGTATTGACAACTCCTCATGATAACAGTTGGACGATGAGCACCACAGCACAGAATTGCTGCCGGTCTAAACCAAATGGGAGGCGCACAATGTACTACTACGCTAAGATTAGAAGCTGCATGACTGCAATAAATATTCTAGTTGTCATTTTTTGTTGTTATTGTGTCTATTGCATTCCAAACTTTTTACATTCTCCTATACAACAGTGTGTGGGTCTCTGTCTTTGACCTTACCTTGTTGAAACCAGTGCACCTGTGACTGGTACTGACAGGCCTACTAGGCTTAGGTCTATACAAAAGCAGTGGGTATGAATGCTATGCTAGGAAAATACAGTTAAGATAATGCAACCACTACTGTACTGAGAACAACAAGCCAAGGGCCTCACCTAGAAGACGTTCTCCTCATCCAAGCCCTATAGGGGTCTAACACTTCACCCCTCACCAAACCGCACTTTACACGGCCTTATCAGTGCACAAGCAAGTGCCACCGCTTCATAAAAACACTGACAATTAACTGTCACAACGCTGACTGGATGCTCTGATAACCTTTTGTTTTTCCCCCTGCACAGACGCCATACATGCAATCTCTCTCTCCATTCCTAGAGAAAGGGGGATGTGGTGTGTGTGAAGGGGAGGACAGTGACCTGAAATCTCTTCTCAATGTACTTGGAAGATATTCGCTAAAATCACACAGCAACATGATAGGCCGAACTGAGAAGCAACAATGGGCATTATGTAGACCGAATGGCAGCGGCATTGAATTAGAACAGCCCTGAAACGTGTACAATGCTTTTAAAGGGGAACCGTGCAGTGGGTTTTAGTTTAGCCAACCCATTAACCCGTTAAGCTAGCACATTTTAAGCACAATGTACACGCCTATTCCTCTGTGGAACTCAAAAGTTGAAAAAGAAGGGTCATAGGGTCAATAGTTTAAAAAAATAAATAATAATCACAATAGGAAACACTACCCTCTACTGGAAAATAGATTAAATGATAGTAGGAGTACAGACAGTAGGACAAGGATCAGCAACTAGATTCAGTCGCGGGCCAATTTTTTGTTGAGAGGATGGTCGGGGGGCTGGAACTTAACTACGAATAATTTGTAGACTGCAATTTGATCACAAGAAGCTCAAACAGATATGTTTGACTAAAACATAATCATTTCAAACCTTGCTTACATTTGTATACAATCACACATCTATCGCTCTATTATGCGTGGGAATACTTGGGAACAGATTTCTTAAATTAAAATCACTAGGAGCTGATTTCCTGGTGTTTTTAGTCTTTTATGTCCAACAATGAAAATAAAAAATAATAAAATGTGTTTTTTTGGGGGGGCTCAGAAAACTTGGGGGCCCAAATGAGACCACCGGCCCACGGGCCGCCAGTTGGGGAGCCCTGCAGTAGGAGATAAAAACACAACAGATACAGAACAAACACATCAGAAATTGAGGTTGTTTTAGAACATGGAAATATTTTGAACTGACACCAGAGTTCCAAAGCTTTGAAAAAAGTTCAATGTATTTGAAAGTATTCCAGATATTTTATGTTTTTAGATAAAGCAACAACATAAAACGTCGTCTGACAGTAATTCAGTCGCCTTGCGGTCATTCCTACGTCTTCCCACATGAATCGTCGATCAACCAAACACGCATCTCATCCGTTCCAAAAATACTTTACAGCGACCTAAATGTGTATAATTATATAGACTATTAAATATCAGTTCCCCACATTGTTGTGACATCACCAAAACACTGGATGAAGTTGGTGCCACAAGCTTAGATGCACCGCTTGTACAGTATGTTACTCCACCACATGAGAGCAGTATTGCCCGTTCAGTTTATTGATTTCTCTCTGTAATTGTATTTTAGTTATATTCACTATTCACTCATGCAGCAGTGTCCAAGAACTGTTGAAGCAATAAACATTGGTTTTTAATTCATATAAAACCTAACACATACATGTTATGCATACAACAAAGATCAAACAGACAGCAACACAACACTATGCACAGTCGTTTATTAATTGATTTGCAAAACATCTGACAAAAATAACATTACATAAACACCCATTTATAATGTCTGTTGTAATAGAGAGAGAAAAAAACCATCTTAAAAAGAAAGAAAAAAACCAAAGAACATACATTGCAAGAAATTAGACAAATTACTTTGATAATTGCAGCCATATAACGCTGACATCGACAGGCAGTAATTGATAGCATATTCATACAAATGTACGCATTGTGTTACAAACAATACTGTAAGTGCTTTTGTTGTTTCTGTCGTTCCATCGAATGTGATGTGGTGCAGTGTCTTAAAAACAGGATTATTCATTTAACAAGCGAACATTTTAGAAACAATTCTTAATCAACTCCATTTTCTTGCCAATAAAGACAGCTAAAGTAGAATCACCGTCAGTTGCTAGAATAATAGGTTATTAAGTAGTATTGACCAATCTTTGAAATAAGCCATCTTGAGAAACAATATATTTTTAAAAATTGTTTTAACATACTTGAAAAAGATACTTGGAAAAGTTTGCTTGCTAACTTTCTAATCCTGCTTCACGAAACACTCCAATCTTCAAAAGGTTCCTATAGGCACTCAACTCAGGCCCTGAAGGGCCACAGTGTCTGCTGGTGTCAATACCTATAGCTAATCGCTACTAATTCTGAACTCCTTTCACTCCCTGCATTGTACTCCAAAGTGTCGAGTGAGGAGCACATGGGAGCCAATTCCCCATTTTCTTTGGAATTCTTTGCGAATGCAGGAAACTTTAAGCTACTTTTGAGTTAGCTTCTATCGATTTCATGTGTAGCAAGGTCTACATACACTACCGTTCAAAAGTTTGAGGTCACTTAGAAATGTCCTTGTTTTTGAAAGAAAAGCTATTTTTTTGGTCTATTAAAATAACATCAAATTGATCAGAAATACAGTGTAGACATTGTTAATGTTGTAAATGACTATTGTACCTGGAAACGGCAGATTTTTTATGGAATATCTACATAGGAGTACAGAGGCTCATTATCAGCAACCGTCACTCCTGTGTTCCAATGACACGTTGTGATAGCTAATCCAAGTTTATCATTTTAAAAGGCTAATTGATCATTGTAAAACCCTTTTGCAGTTATGTTTGCACAGCTGACAACTGGGGTGCTGATTAAAGAAGCAATAAAACTGGCCTTCTTTAGACTAGTTGAGTATCTGGAGCATCAGAATTTGTGGGTTCGATTACAGGCTCAAAATGGCCAGAAACAAATAACTTTCTTTTGAAACTTGTCAGTCTATTCTTGTTCTGAGAAATGAAGGCTATTCCATGCGAGAAATTGCCAAGAAACTGAAGATCTAGTACAACGCTGTGTACTACTCCCTTCACAGAACAGCACAAACTGGCTCTAACCAGAATAGAAAGAGAAGTGGGAGGGCCCGGTGCACAACTGAGCAAGAGGACAAGTACATTAGAGTTTGAGAAACAGACGCCTCACAAGTCCTCAACTGGCAGCTTCATTAAATAGTACCCGCAAAACACCAGTCTCAACGTCAACAGTGAAGAGGCGACTCCGGGATGCTGGCCTTTTAGGCAGAGTTGCAAAGAAAAAGCCATATCTCAGACTGGCCAATAAAAATAAAAGATTAAGATGGGCAAAAGAACACAGACACTGGACACAGGAAGTTTGGAAAAAAGTGTTATGGACAGACAAATCTAAGTTTGAGGTGTTCGGATCACAAAGAAGACAATTCGTGAGACTCAGAAAAAATGAAAAGATGCTGGAGGAGTGCTTGATGCCATCTGTCAAGCATGGTGGAGGCTATGTGATGGTCTGGGGGTGCTTTGGCGGTGGTAAAGTGGGAGATTTGTACAGGGTAAAAGGGATCTTGAAGAAGGAAGGCTATCACTCCATTTTGCAATGCCATGCTATACCCTGTGGACGGCGCTTAATTGGAGCCAATTTCGTCACAGGACAATGTCCCAAAGCACAGCTCCAAGCTATGCAAGAACAATTTAGGGAAGAAGCAGTCTGCTTGAATTCTGTCGATAATGGAGTGGCCAGCACAGTCACCGGATCTCAACCATATTGAGCTGTTGTGGGAGCAGCTTGACCGTATGGTACGTAAGAAGTGCCCATCAAGCCAATCCAACTTGTGGGAGGTGCTTCAGGAAGCATGGGGTGAAATCTCTTCAGATTACCTCAACAAATTGACAACTAGAATACCAAAGGTCTACAAGGCTGTAATTGCTGCAAATGGAGGATTCTTTGACGAAAGCAAAGTTTGAAGGACACAATTATTATTTAAATTAAAAATCATTATTTATAACCATGTCAACGTCTTGAACATATTTCCTATTCATTTTGCAACTCATTTCATGGTATGTTTTCATGGAAAACAAGGACATTTCTAAGTGAACCCAAACTTTTGAACGGTAGTGTACCTCCAATAGCTAGCATGACGACTGATTATCAAACTGGCTGATTTTTCTAGACACATTTTGTCTTTTCTTTTTTAAAGTTCTGTTTGAAAACAAACGGTCAAAATTGAGACAGTTAATTGGAAAGATAGTAGGGACCATTGCCAAAAAGTACTCAAAATCAGTACTCAAAGATATTAAAGCAGTTACTCAACATCTTTAATTGGTACTAACTGAGCAATGTCGGGCAGAACAGTTTTTTTTTGCCCGCGCTACAGACGGCTATATAGGTCCACTAATACAGGACTTGTAAAAGCCTACCTTTGTTAAAAAAAATAAAAGTTTTCATAATGTAATTCCGATATTTCAGGGGGTGCTGCAGCACCCCTACTTCCCGCGGCAATGGTAGCTGGCGATTAATATTACACTGATCAATTAAAGCGGTTGAATCAAAGTTTATAAATGGGCATCAACTTCCTCAAATGTCCACATTGTTCAAATAGGAACTTGCCCCATGTGTGCTTTTCTAGAACCAGCTTGTCCAAGCTTCAGACCAACCTAAACTACTCAGCTTTACAAAAACTACACAACACGACACTGTGGCCACCTATGTCCTGGTTAGCATATTTCTGCTGGGTGATACTCAACCGTGCCAATGTTAGTAACAATAACAACATTCCCATCAATCTGTGATGTTCTTGATAAAAGCAGCATTAAATGGATACTGAGGGTTGTCCTCTCAGAACTTTTGCCCTTTCCTGAAAATCTGAAGATCTATATGGAATAGTCTACTCTAAAAAGGTGGGTTGGGGCATAAGAGTGGAGAAAATGAGCTGAGAGAAGGAGGGAAGGAGAGAGAGAAGAGATGGATTGGGGAAAGGGGACAGAGTGAGAGACATCTAGTGAGGGCAAAGACCATTCCAACTGTGCCAAGAGGAGCAGACACTCCAACTCTCCAACCGAAACCATATGACTCATGACCTCTCTATACAGAGGTCACAGTTAAGTCTCTGGCTGCGTTTCATTCCAGGATGTTGCTCCCTCCCTTCTGTCCTTCAATGAAAGCCGAATATGGCGGAAACCAGGTGGAGGTATTTCTTACATACAGCTACCCAGTTGTGTCAGACGTGCGATATGCGAGTGAACTAAGAAAAAAAGGGAGGAAACCACGTATTAGAATGAAACGCAACCCCGGCTAACCCAAACCCAGCCTGGAATCCCATTGGTCAGAATGCAGGCACAATTAAACCACAACCTCTGGTGGGTGTTTGTGCGTTACTTAAAAAAAATGCAATGCTTTTAGTTGAAAAATACTTTACAAAAAAATTTAAAATACCAATGACTTCATTAGCTGTATAGTCTCCCAGTCTGCATGATGACATCTTTGAGGTAATCAAAGTGTTTCATTAGACAGCAATAAATACCAACACATATTACAAAAGTAAAAACAGAGGCAACTGCTTTAATGCTAAAGCATAATCTGTAGCTAAAAGAGGTAGATCATTGTTGTGTACATCCATTGTGGGCACTCCTTTTAAATGTTTGAAGAAGAACAAAATTAAAAATCTACACGTCAAAATCAACGGTACTGTGTATCAATCCCTGTCACATTCAAAACATTTATTGAAAGGCAATCTCACTCGATCGAAACGATTCATAGAATGTTCTTTAAAAAAAAAAAAAAAAAGATTTGCGAGTTCAATTTCTAATCATTTTCCAAAATGGATTTGTAATGGTAATTGCTTTGTACAACCTTAATACATAAGAACTTCAAATATGAGACTGTTAAGCTAGCTGATGCTGGTGTACCATGGGCTGTAATGTCGGCATTCACCCTCTGTTTGACATAGAAAAAGAAACAAGACAAGACATAGCCTACTGTATCAAACTCAACATTTCTAGTTGAATTTCATTTAATAAATGGTTCCTAAAGGTAACTGACAAAATAAAGGAAACGCCAACAAAGTGTCTTAATAGGGCGGTGGGCTGCTACGAGACACCAGAACAGCTTCATTGGGTCCTTGGCATAGATTCTACCAGTGTCTGGAACTCTATTGGAGTGATGCGACACCATTTTTCAACGAGAAATTCTGTTGATGGTGGTGTAAAATGCTGTCTCAGGAGCCGCTCCATAATCTCCCATAAGTGTTCAATTGGGTTGAGATCTGATGACTGAGACACACACACCCTTTAAACACCCTATGCTCCTTAAAGACCCCCCTCTTTCAAAGTCACTAAGATCTTTTCTTCTAGCCATGGTAGCCAAAATAATGGGTAACTGGGCATTTTTATACATGACCCTAAGCACGATGGGATGTTAATTGCTTAACTCATTTAGGAACCACACCCGTGTGGAAGCTCCTGCTTTCAATATACTTTGCATCCCTCATCTGCTCAAGTGTTTCCTTTATTTTGGCAGCTACCTGTATGTTCCAGTTCGGAGTTTGATAAAAATGTCAGAGCTAAAATTGAGACATTCTAAGTCGATGAATGAAAAGGAAGAAATGCTTAATTTGGATTACTGATCAAAAATCTATAGAAAGAAACTTCAGAGTTTGCTTGTCCTAACCATAGGTAATGCTATTGAACAGCTTATTAGGTGAAAAGTCTAAAGTTTATATCAATGGTCATAAAGCCACATTAGGCCTTTTCTTCATCAAGCGTTTTGGGAATATCCCCTCCGGTTGACTGAATATTGAGCAGCTATAACTGTGCAAACCAGATACGAGCGAGAGAGACCTCTCCTTACCCTGTACTTCTTTAAAGGGGAGATTTGTGACAACATCCCGCCCTGTGGCACTTACATGATACCCGAGCCTTATACATACATACCGAAAATCAATACTGTATATCTATATCTCATCAACTGAAAACAATCAACTCTCTTTATGTACACACAGAGGCATGCATGTGGAAAGGAAATTAAAAACCAAAACCGCCCAAAATGCACAAGTCATCTAACAACCGTAACCTCGCAACACACCGTCACCAAACTGACATGAACACGAGTGGTACTGAGTAAAAGGAATCATGTAGCCTATCACCACCTTAATAAAACACATCCCGAGAAAGAGGAACTTGTCAATCAACAGTATGAACTAAAAATATTCCACGAATCATCAGGTGCCTATGTAAGTGAATTCCTAACACTAGGTATTTAGTGTGTTTTGCAAAACAATATCACTTTATACGACTTATATAGCTTATCGATAAAAATCCATTAAAAAGTCATTTTTCTGCAGTCATTCAACGGAACATTTGCTATGGTGGCTGGGAGGGGACATAACAAAATAATGAATGACTGTCAATAAGGGGGAGAGTGATGGAGTAGGCTGTGGTCCACTATCTGACGTCAAATGTTGATGTTTTAAAGCAATGACAAGGTTTAATGTATGCTAAGAACACAATGTTCTGATTACGTTCCTTCAACAGTAGGAAGACAGAGTCCTTGTTCTCCCCCACGTCCTGCAAGAAGACCACAAAATAGCCCTCTCTGTAGCCTATAGTGATGATGTCATAACTAAGTGCCACAGTAGTTTCTGTTTGGCCAATCACGAGTCCAGTTGAAGCAGAAGTGACTCTCGCGTACAGGGACTGAAGGACAGGATGTACAATAGAGCGCCGTCTACCTCGACTCACGCAATCCATTTACCCTCTTTTTGACAATTTCCCCAGATGATATCAGTGTCTTAGCTTCGAGGCCACAGCTATAGGCTGACATAATTGAAACATTCCAGGAAGTCAATGTGTCATGCCCATTAAAACAGAAGGAGATACTATAGGCTCCGGAGAGAAGTAACCCCTAGGTACAGATCTAGGCTCAGCTTCCCCCTTCCCCAATCCTAAACTTAACCATTAGTGGGGGAAATGACCCAAGGTCAGCGTCTAAGGGCAACTTCACCATACACCAAGATCTCGCTATAGCCTCTTCGGCCAGTTTCCGGCACACAGATTAGGCTCAGACTAGTCCTGGATTAAACATGAATTTAATAAAATGTGTCCAGGGAAAGCGGTCCTCAGTGTCCATTCACTTGCTTTACAATATCATATACATGTAGGTCATTTTGAACACTGGAGCCGGTGATATGACATTAAATGTGGTCAACAGGTGCTCCCTAAAAACCTTTAAGGTCTCTGTAGGGTAGCCTTAATAGTTCCTAATAAGGGATTGGAATGAAGTGCTTTACATTGTATGGGTGAACTCACCTAATCCACGCAGCCAATGTGTTGCACACCCTTGGGTGACCTTACACACGGTTCTTGCATGGACAGGGGAATGAAGAGATCGAAAGCATATGAGTTGGTTCTACTTTATACAAGTACAATAGCATATCTGAGCCATAGAAATAAACATATTAGATATATCAATTGTGTATCTACAGCCCAATGAAATCAATAGCTACTAATGAATACGAGCCACATTTCTTTAAACTGGCTTTTTTTGTATTTCTTTCCCTCTATATGGCTTATATTAGAGAGCAGCACTGTATATTCAGCTTGTATAACATCCTTTTTCTCCCAAATGACTAACCAAAGTAAAGGCGCAAACCACGCATCGACGACACAACCTTAGCCAATACGTCAATCAATCACTCACCCACACCCAAAAATATATAGATTAATCTATATATATATATATAAGTAGAAAAGTTTGGAAACACCGACTCATTCCAGGGATTTTCTTTATTTTTACTATTTTCTACATTGTAGAATAATAGTGAAGACATCAAAACTATGAAATAACACATATGGAATCATGTAGTAACCAAAAAAAGTGTTAAACAAATCAAATATATTTTAGATATTAGATTCTTCAAAGTAGCCACCCTTTGCCTTGATGACAGCTTTGCACACTCTTGGCAATCTCTCAACCAGCTTCATGAGGTATTCACTTAGAAAGGATTTCAATTAACAGGTGTGCTTTGTTAAAAGTTAATATGTGGAATTTGGTTGTGAGCCAATCAGTTGTGTTGTGATAAGGTAGGGGTGGAATACAGAAGATAGCCCTATTTGGTAAAAGACCAAGTCCATATTATGGCAAGAACAGCTCAAATAAGCAAAGAGAAATGACAGTCCATCATTACTTTAAGACAAGAACTTTGAAAGTTTCTTCAAGTGCAGTCGCAAAAACCATCAAGGGCTATGATGAAACTAGCTCTCATGAGGACCACCACAGGAAAGGAAGACCTAGAGTTACCTCTGCTGCAGAAGATACGCTCATTAGAGTTAACTGCAGCTCAGATTGCAGCCCAAAATAATGCTTCAAGTAACAGACACATCTCAACATCAACTGTTTAGAGGAGACTGCGTGAAATCAGGCCTTCATTGTCAATTTGCTGCAAAGAAACCACTACCAAAGAACACCAATAAGAAGAGACTTGCTTGGGCCAAGAAAAATGAGCAATGGACATTAGCCCGGTGGAAATCTGTTCTTTGGTCTGATGTGGCCAAATTTGAGATGTTTTATTTCAATCGCTGCGTCTTTGTGAGACGTAGAGTAGGTGAACGGATGATCTACGCATGTGTGGTTCCCACAGTGAAGCATGGAGGAGGAGGTGTGATGGTGTGGGAGTGCTTTGCTGGTGACATTGTCAGTGATTTATTTAGAATTCAGGGCATACTTAACTAGCATGGCTACCACAGAATTGTGCAGTGATACGTCATCCCATCTGGTTTGCGCTTAGGGGACTATCATTTGTATTTCAACAGGACAATGACCCAAAACATACCTCCAAGCTGTGTAAGGGCTATTTGACCAAGGAGAGTGATGGAGTGTTGCATCAGATGACCCGGCCTCCAGAATCACCTGACCTCAACCTAATTGAGATTGGAATGAGTTGGACCACAGAGTGAAGGAAAAGCAGCCAACGAGTGCTCAGCATATGTGGGAACTCATTCAAGACTGTTGGAAAAGCATTCCTCATGAAGTTGGTTGAGAGAATGCCAAGAGTGTGCAAAGCTGTCATCAAGGCAAAGGGTGGCTACTTTGAAGCATCTAACATCTAAAATATATTTTCACTTTTTTGGCTACCACATGATTCCATACGTATGATTTCATAGATTTGATGTCTTAACTATTATTCTACGATGTAGAAAATAGTAAAAATAAAGAAAAACCCTTGAATGAGTAGGTGTGTCCAAACTTTGACTGGTACTGTATATATATATAAGAAAGTTGAGAAAGCATAGTGTTTCAGAGAGAGAAAGTGAGAATAAGTCGTAAAACACGGTCATCAATATCATGTTTGCATATATAATCCAAGAATTTCCTTACTGAGCGTTAGTAGTAGTAATATCTATGTAGCCCTATGTACAGCTGCGGGGTCATTGTATCGATACGTAGTATTTACAGGATGCAGCCACTGGAGGGCTGAGCAGCATACAACACCGGAGGACTCGGACGTGTCAAAAAACTAAACAGAAAACGGTCCATCCGAGTCCTCAAGACATTCTTTTCAAATAAATTCCACTTCCGAGTTGGAAACGAAAGGGGTGATATCTGTGAAGAAGCAGCTTTGAAACACTCCACCTACTAAAAACTGTACATTTGAGGAGAAAAAAATGAACAATTCATGGAATTGTTTTAAGATCCTGTCCAGATAACTTGCATGGTTTGTGGCTATAATACAAAAAGACGTGGACAGTAGAGTAACCGGCCTAACTATGCATTTCCAGTCAGAGTTTGGCATTGTAGCCCTTTAAAAACGGTGGTATAACTTGAACATAGACATATATTAATAGATACGCTTGAGTACAGGTAGCAGTGTTCATGATACATAGAAGTTGTAGCTAAGTCTATTTAGAGCTATCATAATCCCCCCCCCCCCCCCCCAACCTCCGAAAAGAAAGAAACCAACCAACCAGCGCTCTGGCTTGGTTTGATTGACAGCTTGTTTTAGTGACTAAACAGCCACAGCTCCCACACACTATTCCACAACCAAACTATTTCCAGGTTACAGATAATATTCTGTAGGCTGTATGAATCTATTCAGAGTATACACATTTCCTTCATCAAGTCCTAGAAGCTAGTTAGCAAAAGCTAGCACAAATGGTGAGTGTGCACATAAAAGGCATCATGTGGCTACACTAGAAGCTTGGAAGCTTAGAGAGCGTTGACAATACCTTCGGCAGAGGTGAATGACGTGTGTTTTGCGGCGTATACGTACACTCAAACACTTGCCCTTGAGGGAAGCGATTGAGCAGAATAACCGGAGAAAGGATGAGAGAAACACGTGGAAATATTTTGCAGGCACTGTTTTCGCTCCAGTGAGGACCTAGTATCTATTAGCTGTCCACGATTGAAATGTTATCATGCATTTTGAAGGTTCTATGCTGTGTGTATTTCTGAATACAAAAACTGAGAGGTGAAAATCAGAGGTAGCTCCAACATATTGGCTAACTGTACAAGTGAGTGAGTGTCCTTACGTGTGTGTGTATGTGTGTGATCATACGTATGAGTGATCATACACCGCCATGCATAAAAGCAGCACTTGCATGACACACACACAAAAAGCACACGGTGTACTGTATATACCGGCACACAAGACGCAATACTGTTTGGCAATATACTGTCTCTTAAATACCAAGGTAAGCGTACATGGCAAATATTGGCAGAAGTTCCATGTATGTATGGTTCTGAAGTAAATTCCATTGTTTGTATCATTCGCTCCCCATCGCTTTGCATGTTCCAGTCAACAGCTCCTCAGGTACCCAGTCCCAGACCTGACCTACCGAAGCTCCTCACGCACACATACACACGGCAGGCGACTTTCTAACACACACACACACACACACACACACACACACACACACACACACACACACACACACACACACACACACACACACACACACACACACACACACACACACACACACACACACACACACACACACTTCTATTACCCCCACCCCCCCTCCCCCCTCCCTCACAACACACACGCGCACCTTCACTCACACACTTACATTCACACCATCCACAGTCCGTCTAACCACATTCCTATAGCTCCCACCTCGTACTCTCCTCCCACCTCTCCTATGACCTTTCGTCCACCTCATCCACCTCCATCAAAGGTCACCAAAAAGTGTTAATTTAGGAGACCTCGCTGCCGAACACCTCCAGCACCAGCGGAGTCAGCTGCATGCTGTGCTCGGGCTGGAAGGACAGCGAGCGGTACTGCTTGGAGTGCTCCTCGTTCAGGCTGCGCAGGTCCGCCAGCTTCTGGATCATCTTGGCGTACACGAGGCGGCCGCCCGGGTGGTGCAGCTGGATGTAGGCCTGCAGCGTCTCCGACAGACGGTCCTGCAGGGTCTCGATGCGCCCGTGGTCCTGCACGCCCGGACGGTCTGGAGAGGAGAGAAAGGAGGGAGAGGGGCAAGGAGACACGGAACGGTAAGACTTTTAAAGGGCTTCTTCATATTCATTATCTCCTGCACCAAACCAGACAGTGTGTACACGTGAAGGGAGGGGGAAGACATGGCTGGTAAGACTTTAAAGAGGCTATACAGAACTTTTGCCTCAGAGAGGTGCTCTTGAGCCAAAATGAGTACGCTAAATGTCCAGAAATAAAGTCCAGAAATGACCTTATTGTATGAAAAGGGGCACACCTCCCCACAGGCATGAACAAAAGCTTATGTTAGCCTAACATCAGCCTAAAACTAAGCATATTTGTGGTTTCATGCGAAAATAAATAAATTAGGCTAATATTATATAATGTACAAACACGCTTGCATGTATATTTTAGCCTACAGTAAACTAGGAAATCTACACTGACTGTACAAAACATTAAGAACACCTGCTCTTTCCATGACATAGACTGACCAGGTGAATCCAGGTGAAAGCTAGAATCCCTTATTAATGTCACTTGTTGATGAAGGGGAGGAGACCGGTTAAAGAAGGATTTTTAAGCCTCAAGGCATGCGTGCCATTCAGAGGGTGAAAAGGCAAGACAAAATATTTAAGTAGCTTTGAACGGCGTATGGTCGTAGGTGCCTTGGACCTGTTTGAGTGTGTCAAGAACTACAACACTACTGGGTTTTTCACGCTCAACAGTTTCCTGTGTGTATCAAGAATGGTCCACCACCCAAAGGACATCCAGCAAACTTGACCCAAATTGATGCTGTTCTGAGGGCAAAAGGGGGTGAAAATCAATATTTGTAAGCTGTTCCTAATGTTTTTGTATACTCAGTGTATATACAGACACTAAGGAATTCATGAGACAAGAAATTGATTCATATTAATGTACAAATACAGGCACGTAGTGCATGCACGTACAGTGCATTCAGAAAGTATTCAGACCGCTTGACTTTTTCCATATTTTGATACGTTACAGCCTTATTCTAAAATGGATTTAAAAAAATTATAATCACACATAATACCCCATAATGACAAAGCAAAAACAGGTTTTTACACATTTTTGCAAATGTAAAATGTAAATATCACATTTACATAAGTATTCAGACCCCTTACTCAGTACTTGAAGCACCTTTGGCAGCGATTACAGCCAGATTACAGTGTCTTCTTGGGTATGACGCTACAAGCTTGGCACACCTGTATTTGGGGAGTTTCTCCCATTCTTCTCCGTAGATCCTCTCAAGCTCTGTCAGGTTGGATGGGAGTGTCGTTACACAGCTTTTTTCAGGTTTCTCCAGAGATGTTTGATCGGGTTCAAGTCCAGGTTCTGGCTGGGCCACTCAAGGTCATTCAAAGCCACTCCTACGTTGTCTTGGCTGTGTGCTTAGGGTCATTGTCCTGTTGGAAGGTGAACCTTCGCCCCAGTCTGAGCGCTCTGGAGCAGGTTTTCATCAAGGATCTCTCTGTACTTCGCCTCCGTTCATCTTTCCCGAGATCCTGACTTGTCTCCCAGTACCTGCCACCACCATGCTTCACCGTAGGGATGGTGCCAGATTTACTCCAGACGTGACACTTGACATTCAAGTCAAAGAGTTCAATCTTGGTTTCATCAGACCAGAGAATCTTGTTTCTCATGGTCTTCAAGGACATTAGCTGCCTTTCGGCAAACTCCAAGTGGGCTGTCATGTGCCTTTTACTGAGGAGTGGCTTCCGTCTGGCCACTTTACCATAAAGGCCTGATTGGTGGAGTGCTGCAGAGATGGTTGTCCTTCTCCCATCTCCCCAGAGGAACTCTAGAGCTCTGTCAGAGTGATCATCGGGTTCTTGGTCACCTCCCTGACCAAGGCCCTTCTCCCCCGATTGCTCAGTTTGGCCGGGCGGCCAGCTCTAGGAAGAGTCTTGGTGGTTTGAAACTTCTTCCATTTAAGAATGATGGAGGCTACTGTGCTCTCGGGGACCTTCAATTCCTTTGACCTCATGACTTGGTTTCTGCTCTGACATGCACTGTCAACTGTGGGACCTTATGGAGACAAGTGCGTGCCTTTCCAAATCATGTCCAATCAATTGAATTTACCAAAGATGGACTCCAATCAAGTTGTAGAATCATCTCAACGATGATCAATGGAAATAGGATGCACCTGAGCTCAATTTTGAGTCTTATAGGAACGGGTCTGAATACTTATGTAAATAATATTTCTGTTTTTATTTGTAAGAAATGTACAAACATTTCTAACCACCTGTTATCGCTTTGTCATTATGGCATATTGTGTGTAGATTGATGAGGGAAACAATTGATTTAATCCATTTCAGAATAAGGCTGTAACGTAACAAAATGTGGAAAAAGTCAAGGGGTCTGAATACTTTCCGAATGCACTGTATATGCACATGTTATCGTCAACCTCACTGACGAAAATGTACAAAATATACACACATGCACAGGTGTGTGAACTTCAGCACAAAGACACACAACCCCCCCCCCCCACACAAGCTAACTGATCCTCACAAAAACAAGCAGACTCACATAAACAATTCATGACAGACACACACACACTACACACACCCAGTGTCAGCGTGTACCTGGGGAGAGTAGGCAGATGGCCATGAGCAGCACGTGTTCCTCCTCGTGGAGGTTGAGTTTCTTCAGGCCAACCTGGAATTTGACCAGAGGCTCCAGCAGCTCCAGAGTGTGGCCCGCTGCAGGAGACAACACACACACACACACACACACACACACACACACACACACACACACACACACACACACACACACACACACACACACACACACACACACACACACACACACACACACACACACACACACACACACACACACACACACACACACACACACACACACATCGTCAATCAGATCAGATAACAATCACGATATACAGTACCAGTCAAACGTTTGGACACACCTACTCATTCAAAGGTTTTTATTTTTATTAAGAGTGTGCAAAGCTGTCATCAAGGCAAAAGGGTGGCTACTTTGAAGAATCTCAAATATAAAATATATTTGGATTTGTTTAACACTTTTTTGGTTCCGTATGTGTTTTTTCATAGTTTTGATGTCTTCACTATTATTATACTGTTATTCTGCAATGTATAAAATAGTAAAAATAGAGAAACACCCTTGAATGAGTAGGTTTGTCCAAACTTTTGACTGGTACTGTATCTCTCATTATATTGTTTGCCTAACACTAAGGATTTGTGTGGTTTTGTGAGATAAGAAATGGATTTAGATTTATATAATTTATGTGATATATTATACAGTATATCTACACTGAACAAAAAAATATAAACGCAACATGTAAAGTGTTGGTCCCATGTTTCATGAACTGAAATAAAATGTCTTTAAAATGTTGTGCACAGATTTGTTTACATCCCTGCTAGTGAGCATTTCTCATTTGCTAAGATAATCCATCCACCTGACAGGTGTAGCATATCAAGAAGCTGATTAAACAGCATGATCATTACACAGGTGCACCTTGTGCGGGGGACAATAAAAGGCCACTATAAAATGTGACGTTTTCTCACACAGCACAATGCCACAGATGTCTCAAGTATTGAGGGAGCATGCAATTGGCATGCTGACTGCAGGAATGTCTACTAGAGCTGCTGTCAGAATGTTAATTTCTCTACCATAAGCCAAGTCCAATGTAGTTTTAGAGAATTTGGCAGTACGTCCAACCGGCCCCTCAACTGCAGACCACATGTAACCACGCAAGCCCAGGACCTCCACATCCGGCCTCTTAACAAGCGGGATCGTATGAGACCAGCCACATGGACAGCTGATGAAACCGTGGGCTTGCTTAAGCGAAGGATTTCTGCACAAACTGTCAGAAACTCATCTGCATGCTCGTCATCCCCACCAGGGTCTTGAGCAGACTGCAGTTCGGCGTCGTAACCGACTTTAATAGGCAAATGCTCATCTTCGATGGCCACTGGCACGCTAGAGAAGTGTGCTCTTCACAGATTTATTCCTGTTTCAATTGTACTGGGCAGATGGCAGTCAGTGTGTATGGTGTCGTGTGGGCGACCGGTTTGCTGATGTCAACGTTTTGAATAGAGTGCGGTAGGGTTATGGTATGGGCATGAATAAGCTACTGACAACAAACACAATTGCATTTTATTGATGGCAATTTGAATGCACAGAGGTACTGTGACGAGATCCGGAGGCACATTGTTGTGCCATTAATCCGCTGCCATCACTTCATGTTTCAGCATGATAACACACAGCTTCATGGAGCTGAAAATGTCCCAGTTCTTCCATGGCCTGCACCAGATATGTCACCCATTGAGCATGTTTGGGATGCTCTGGATCGACGTGTACGACAACGTGTTACAGTTCTCATCAATATGCGGCAACTTCGCACGTCCATTGGAGAGAAGTGGAACAACAATTCCACAGGCCACACTCAACAGCCTGTTCAACTCTAAACGAAGGAGGCAAATGGTGGTCACACCAGATACTGACTGGTTTTCTGATCCGCACCCCTACCTTTTATTTAAGGTATCTGTGACCAACAGATGCATATCTGTATTCCCAGTCATGTGGAATCCATAGACTAGGGCCTAATGAATGTATTTCAATTGACTGATTTCCTTATATGAACTGTAACTCAGTAAAACCTTTGAAATTGTTGCATGTTGCGTTTATATTTTTGTTCATTGTATGTCTCTTATTCATTCTAATTTAAAAGGCCAAACTGATCCTAGTTTAGCGCTCCTAGATTACAAGGGCCCAGATAACAAAGAACTGTTGATTATGGTTTCCCTAACACTCCTCTCAATGCCATTTTCAAAGATGTATGGGTTCACTTCCAATTATTGATCTTACGGCTTTCATATGGTTTCCCTAACACTAAGGATTTGTGTGGTTTCATGAGATAAGAAATGGATTATCGTTGTAGACGGAAACGTATAGTTCACCTCAGTTCACTTTAGTTAGGTGTTAAATGCAACTACATGTCTCCTGGCTGTCTGCTTTGGATCATGACAAAAGGAAAATGAGAAAAAAGCAAGTTGCCAACTTCACAACCAAAAAGTATACTTATGTGTTATCAATTGTTTAATTAATTGTTAGTTATTCATTATCTCTATTTACTTCTATTGAATAACACTGCAGCTGGTTAACAATCATAGCCTGCTTATTCAAATCGCCTTGTAACAAAGGAGAATGGAGTGTCGCTAGACAAAAGCTGACAAAGTAACTAGCTACGGAACAACAACAACAGCATCATTTGGAGTGAAAATAAAATGGGTACAACGCTTGTTTTCAGGAAAAGTCTGGCTAATTTGCTGTCGAGCCTGACTAAAACTCCAATTGACTGGTCAGCCACAGAGATGCCATGGCTAACTTGGGTTTGTCTTCTAGAACAAAACCAAATTCGTTCTGTGAGAGACCAGACGCTTTGTGAGCGTGTCTTGGCCTAGAGTGACATTCTTCGGTCGATCTGTTAAAATACCAGAGGCTTGTTTGAAAGGCAAATGAATGCCGTGCCTTGAGGGTCTGCGGATTGGTGTACGGTGTGTGTGAGAGTACGTGCTTATAGGTACACGTGCCAAAGTGTGTTACACTCCATTTCAGCTGTCCTGGCGGAACTGACACACAGTCATGATAGGAAGGCCACGGGACATGGTACTGGAGAGTATATTGGAGTGTGTATCTGTGTGTGTTGTGCCTGCACAAATGGAGTGCATTTTTGTTACCCTTTCTCGCTCACCTTCAGTGGCAGCAATGGTTGTCAAGTGAGTGTGTGTGAGTGTGGTAAAGTGGTGTCCGCCACCGTTTCAGAACATGTCCTCTAAGCCGAAATGACTGGTGTTTGTGTGTGTGCTCGTGCCATCGTTGACAGAGTAGAATGGTTTTGACTGCACATTTTGTCTGTGTCGATCTCAAGGTCTCAAGGTCTGCACACACATACATGTGTGTGCTAGCCTGCCTCGGTCTCGTACCTTTAGTGACGTCGTTGACGCAGTACTTGAAGTCGGGCCCTCCGCAGCTCCAGGACATGTCCTCCAGGTTGAAGGACTGGTTGGAGCGCAGCATTATCACCTCGATGGCACTCGACTTGAGCAAGGCAATCTGGTCCTCAGCCGTCAGCTCCCTGGAAGGATGACAACCAGGGGTGTGTTCATTAGTGCGCAGCGCGGAAAAAAAGATTTTGCAGCGGGAAACAGAAACGAGCCTTTCTGTCGCTCCAGTCGCACAGTGGGCTAATGGTCCGACAGGGGTTAAGTTAAAAGGCTGGGGTCTCGCTATAGATCTAGATCTCGCTATAGTGGGTAAATAGTGGAAGGATCTGGTAACACTTTAGGTAGATGGGGCACAAGATGGCTATTGGCTATTCTTAACACCTTTATAAACTCCACTCACAAGTGGTGATAGAAGGAAGTTCATGTCATGTTCATGTAGGCGGTTTTGCAACCCTGTCATTGAGTTACCAAAGATGTATACCCATTAGTCTGAGCAGTTGTGTTGTGCAATCGAGATAAATAATTGTCTAGAGTTGTAAGGCGCTGTATCGCACGCACGCACGCACGCACGCACGCACACACACACACACAGACAGAGGGAATAATGACATCCAGGAAAGACAGGCCCCTTTCCATGACCTCCATGACACTGAGCGATGGCCTCTGTTGGCAAACTCGACATGCACCAACAGGAGCAAACACTGTACGACAACAGGCCTTGTGTTGTCGGGTGAAAAAACAACAACCCGACATGCCATATCTGTCACGGCAGAAGTTAAGAGTTTCCGCAGGAACTCCTATGTCATATCCGTCACAAACTCTGTCATATCCGTCATGGCAGGTGTTACGAGTTTCCCCAGAAACGTGTATATCCATCATGGCTAATGAGCTGCGATCAGTAGATATTATAGCCCCTGAGGGGAAAAATGAAGTTGTGTAGAATTTAATTGAACATGTTATTTATTTTGAGGATTTGTTTGTATTCTTTGTACTATTTCAGGGTAAACGTACTGAAGACCCCCGAGTTCTTTTACTGACGCAATGTGACCTTCGACCTAATCAACCAATCACATCTTTAGTGTGATGTTAAAGGTGCAAGCTGTCATTTCGACAGCCTGTCCCTGCCGCTAGGCTTGCTTTAAGCTGAGGGACGGGGCTTGAGAAAGAACCACTCTCAAATAGATAAACGGCGCTATGGATGCAAGAACTAGTTTTCAACATATCGAAGCCGTACTGTTTGTATAGCTTGTTAACAAAGACTCAAAAGACAGCAAAAACATGTGAGTAATACAACCTTCGATTCAGTTGTAGTAAGACATTCATAATGTGTATTATAGTCTTCGAGAAGCAATGGCTTTGTAACATTAATTGTAGCGCAGTGACAAGCCTTTAAGCTCAAAGCTCTTCTTGGGTCAGAAGACAGCTTACGTGATCATTACTAACAATGCCCGTTACTGTGTCCTCGACCTCACTTTACTCTGCCACCCGGGGGAGGGGGGTGAAGACAGAATGTACACAGTGACGACCACACACACGCCTAAGGTTACTGTGACGACAGCCACTCGCGTCATGTGTAGGACAGATATCAGATGCTGATAACAAAAGATAACAGAAATAATTGCATGTGTAGGCACACTTGTCCTTGTTTGTAGGAACACAGAACACTTAAACGAGTAAACACACAAACAAAGGCTTTGTTCACATTCATGCCGCGTAGAGTTAAATAGATTTTCATTTTCATCATGCTTTAACTCATATTGGATGTGCACATATACACATTGTTTTTCTGTGCACATTGTAGGAACACACACAAACACACGAACGCACACAATCTCTCTCTCTCCAAAAAACGAGCACACAATGTAAAGTACAACCCCTCCCTCCACACACACACACACATTTACCCCCCCTTGCTATCCCCTCATCCCCTACCTAATCCACCCACCCACCCCTCTTACCCCACTCAGCCCTCCACCCACCTGAAGCCAGGGATCATCTTGGCGAAGCCAATGACCTTTTGGATGCTGTAGCTGACCAGGTCGGCCAGGTGGGGCAGCATGGAGAGCTTGGAGCCGTCGTCGTCGGAGTCCGGGCTGCCCCCCTGCTCCTGGTACATCATCAGCAGGTTACTGAAGTTCATCAGCTTAGTGTCCACTGACTCTATATGGAGGGAGGTTGGAGGAGAAGGGGTGGGAGAGAGATTAGATGAGTTAAAAACTCTTCGGAGAAAAACAACATTCCCATCAGATTCTGCTGATGAAGGGAAAGAGGACACGGAGAGAGTGACAGAGAAAGAGTGAAAACATGAAAACACAAGAAAGAAGCATAACGTCTACGTCAGTCAGATAAAAAAAAAACGTGGAGACTGTGGTAAACCACACACACACACTCGCACGTACACACACACATGCGCAACACACACACACACACCCACCCACTCACATGTAAATCGAATGAATGACTCAACACAGAGCGAGGTTTGTTCATTGAGGAATGGAACACAGTGACCATCAGAAAACAGCTTAGATAAGAGTAAGAGAGAGAGAAACAGAAGTAGAGTGACAGACAAAAAGAGATACAACAAAAAGATGATCGAGAAACAGAGTAGAGATACAGTTGAAGTCGGAAGTTTACATACACCTTAGCCAAATACATATAAACTCAGTTTTTCACAATTCCTGACATTTAATCCTAGTAAAAATGTCCTGTCTTAGGTCAATTAGGATCACCACTTTATTTTAAGAATGTGAAATGTCAGAATAATAGCAGAGAGAATTATTTATTTCAGCTTTTGTTTCTTTCATCATATTCCCAGTGGGTCAGAAGTTTACATACACTCAATTAGTATTTGGTAGCATTGCCTTTATATTGTTTAACTTGGGTCAAACGTTTCAGGCAGCCTTCCACAAGCTTCCCACAATAAGTTGGGTGAATTTTGGCCCATTCCTCCTGACAGAGCTGGTGTAACTGAGTCAGGTTTGTAGGCCTCCTTGCTCACACACGCTTTTTCAGTTCTGCCCACAAATTGTCTATAGGATTGAGGTCAGGGCTTTGTGATGGCCACTCCAATACCCTGACTTTGTTGTGCTTAAGCCATTTTGCCACAACTTTGGAAGTATGCTTGGGGTCATTGTCCATTTGGAAGACCCATTTGCGACCAAGCTTTAACTTCCTGACTGATGTCTTGAGATGTTGCTTCAATATATCCACAATTTTCCTCCTCATGATGCCAGCTATTTTGTGAAGTGCACCAGTCCCTCTTGCAGCAAAGCACCCCCACAACATGATGCTGCCACCCCCATGCTTCACGGTTGGGATGGTGTTCTTCGGCTTGCAAGCATTCCCATTTTTCCTCCAAACATAACGATGGTCATTATGGCCAAACAGTTCTATTTTTGTTTCGTCAGACCAGAGGACATTTCTCCAAAAAGTACGATCTTTGTCCCCATGTGCAGACTATTTGCATTGACCCCCCCCCCCCCTTTTACACCGCGGCTACTCTCTGTTGTTATCATCTATGCATAGTTACTTTAATAATTCTACCTATATGTACATATTACCTCAATTACCTAGACTAACCGGTGTCCCCGCACATTGACTCTATTTTACTGCTGCTCTTTAAGTACTTGTTACTTTTATTTATTATTCTTATTTGTACTGCATTGTTGGTTAGGGCTCGTAAGTAAGCATTTCACTGTATTCAGTGCATATGACAAAGAAAATTTGATTTGATTTACTGTTTTTGAAGCCAGGGAACGCAGGCTGTGAGGGCCATGTCCCTCTGTGAGTTCATTTCATTATGAGCGGATGTGTTAATGGGAGACTGTGGTCTGAAGGTCTACAGGGTGTCCTGAGAAACCCCTGAAGATTCTGAGTAAAACCGCATGAGGGATTGACACACACACACACACACACACACACACACACACACACACACACACACACACACACACACACACACACACACACACACACACACACACACACACACACACACACACACACACACACAGGAGTGAGCTCCCACACAAACACACAGGAATCAATCACTGATGACAACTAACACCAATTGTGTGATCTGCACCATCTCCCTCTCTGTGTGTCCGCTTCACCATCTGATTCTGAATTGCTCACCTTTTCCCATTTTTTTCTCTGTGTGTGTGTGTGTGTGTGTGTGTGTGTGTGTGTGTGTGTGTGTGTGTGTGTGTGTGTGTGTGTGTGTGTGTGTGCATGTCTAACGGAAGTAAGAATGTGCTGTAAGCTCACTCCACAGCTAGCTTGAAATGCTCCCAATGGTGCTATCGAAAATATTATTTTTCTATAGCACAACTGTTTGCCATCACGTGTTTGCCATCAGAGGATCACAGGTTCAAGCCCAGTAAGGGGACAGGGACAGTGGAGGAAGCGAAGCTGTTAGAAGCACACTGACGTGTGTTTACCTGGAGAGTGGCTGAAGGAGTCAGATGAGGCATCAGATAGAGAGTGGAGAGAGGCAGCTCTGCTGGCACTGCGTGTCACTGGGCCTTCTCGGACCGGAGGCTAAAGGAAAACACACAAACCATTTAGTATACATTTTTACATGAATATAAAAACAAAACCACAATCCTGGCATTGCAAGCGCCATGCTCTACCAACTAAGGCTGACCGTAATTAGTCGACTGGTCGATTGTTTGGTGGATAAGCTGTTGGTCAACCAAGATTTTAAGTCGAGCAGTAGCATATATACAGTGGGGAGAACAAGTATTTGATACACTGACAATTTTGCAGGTTTTCCTACTTACAAAGCATGTAGAGGTCTGTAATTTTTATCATAGGTACACTTCAACTGTGAGAGAAGGAATCTAAAACAAAAATCCAGAAAATCACATTGTATGATTTTTAAGTAATTAATTTGCATTTTATTGCATGACATAAGTATTTGATACATCAGAAAAGCAGAACTGAATATTTGGTACAGAAACCTTAGTTTGCAATTACAGAGATCATACGTTTCCTGTAGGTCTTGACCAGGTTTGTACACACTGCAGCAGGGATTTTGGCCCACTCCTCCATACAGACCTTCTCCAGATCCTTCAGGTTTCGGGGCTGTCGCTGGGCAATACGGACTTTCGGCTCCCTCCAAAGATTTTCTATTGGGTTCAGGTCTGGAGACTGGCTAGGCCACTCCAGGACCTTGAGATGCTTCTTACGGAGCCACTCCTTAGTTGCCCTGGCTGTGTGTTTCGGGTCGTTGTCATGCTGGAAGACCCAGCCACGACCCATCTTCAATGCTCTTACTGAGGGAAGGAGGTTGTTGGTCAAGATCTCGCGATACATGGCCCCATCCATCCTCCCCTCAATACGGTGCAGTCGTCCTGTCCCCTTTGCAGAAAAGCATCCCCAAAGAATGATGTTTCCACCTCCATGCTTCACGGTTGGGATGGTGTTCTTGGGGTTGTACTCATCCTTCTATTCCTCCAAACACGGCGAGTGGAGTTTAGAGCAAAAAGCTCTATTTTTGTCTCATCAGACCACATGACCTTCTCCCATTCCTCCTCTGGATCATCCAGATGGTCATTGGCAAACTTCAGACGGGCCTGGACATGCGCTGGCTTGAGCAGGGGGACCTTGCGTGCGCTGCAGGATTTTAATCCATGACGGCGTAGTGTGTTACTAATGGTTTTCTTTGAGACTGTGGTCCCAGCTCTCTTCAGGTCATTGACCAGGTCCTGCCGTGTAGTTCTGGGCTGATCCCTCACATTCCTCATGATCATTGATGCCCCACGAGGTGAGATCTTGCATGGAGCCCCAGACCGAGGGTGATTGACCGTCATCTTGAACTTCTTCCATTTTCTAATAATTGTGCCAACAGTTGTTGCCTTCTCACCAAGCTGCTTGGTTATTGTCCTGTAGCCCATCCCAGCCTTGTACAGGTCTACAATTTATCCCTGATGTCCTTACACAGCTCTCTGGTCTTGGCCATTGTGGAGAGGTTGGAGTCTGTCTGATTGAGTGTGTGGACAGGTGTCTTTTATACAGGTAACGAGTTCAAACAGGTGCAGTTAATACAGGTAATGAGTGGAGAACAGGAGGGCTTCTTAAAGAAAAACTAACAGGTCTGTGAGAGCCGGAATTCTTACTGGTTGGTAGGTGATCAAATACTTATGTCATGCAATAAAATGCAAATTAATTACTTAAAAATCATACAATGTGATTTTCTGGATTTTTGTTTTAGATTCCGTCTCTCACAGTTGAAGTGTACCTATGATAAAAATGACAGACCTCTACATGCTTTGTAAGTAGGAAAACCTGCAAAATCGGCAGTGTATCAAATACTTGTTCTCCCCACTGTATATACAGTGCATTCGGAAAGTAATCAGACCCCTTCCCTTTTTCACATAAGTATTCAGACCCTTTGCTATGAGACTCAAAATTGAGCTCACGTGTATCCTGTTTTCATTGATCATCCTTGAGATGTTTCTACAACTTGGAGTCCACCTATGGTAAATTCAATTGATTGGACATGATTTGGAAAGGCACACATCTGTCTATATAAGGTCCCACA